>NC_056747.1:1370887926-1371114481 GCF_019279795.1 Protopterus annectens | reverse complement strand
GGGAGATCCCCAGGGATTACTTCAGTGTCACTGCTTGACAGAGGCACAGCAAAACAATAGGCATAGTTTTATTCAAACTAAAGGGGTGGCGAAAGCCACATAACTATGGGCTAGGCTTATAAATGCCCTTGGGCAGATAGCCTAGTATGAACCTATGAACCTATGAACCTAAGACTACTGCAATAGAGAAAACATCCCCCTCTCCAAGGAGCAGTAGCCATTCCTGTACCCCAAGACTACTGTATAAGATAAATCATCCTCCTCACCAAGGTGAGGTAACAGTTCATGTACCCCAATACTACTGCATTAGAGAAAACATTTCCCTCATGAAGGTGTGGTATCCATTCCTGTACCACATGACTACTGCATTAAAGAAAACATCCCCCTTGCCAACCTGTGGTAACCATTCCTGAACCCCAAGACTAATCTTTAAAGAAAACATCCCCTTCACCAAACAGTGGTAACCATTCATGTACTTTAAGACTGTTGCATTAGAGAAAACATACCCCTCACCAAGGTGAAGTAACAATTTCACTACCAGAAAACTACTGCATTAGAGAAAGCATCCCCTTACCAAGGTGTGGTAACCATTCATGTACCCCAAGACTACTGCTTCAGAGAAAACATCAGCCTCAAAAAGGTGTGCTAACCACTCCTGTACCCCAAGATTACTGGTTTAGAGAAAACAGCCCCTTCAAAAAGGTGTGATAGACATACCTGTACCGAAAGACTACTGTTTGCAGAAAACACCCCATCACCAAGGTGTGGTAACCAGTCCTGTACCTCAAGAGAAATGTTTAGAGAAAACATCCCCCTCACCAAGGTGTGGTAACCATTCCTGTACCCCAAGACTACCGTATTACAGAAAACAGACCCCTGACCAAGGAGTGTTAGAGAAAATATCTCCCTCAACAAGGTGTGGTAACCATTCCTGTACCCCAAGACTACTGCATTAGAGAAAACATCTTTGCATCAAGGTGCGGTAACCATTACAGAACCCCAACACTACTGCATTAGAGAAAACATCTCCCTCACTAAGGTGTGGTAATCATTCCTCTACCCCAGGACTACTGCATTAGAGAAAACATCTCCATGACCAAGGTGATGTAACCATTCCTGCTCCCCAAGACTACTGCATTAGAGAAAATGGCTCCTTCAAAAAGGTGTGGTAAACATATGTGTACTGAAAGACTACTGTTTGCAGAAAACACCCCCTCACCAAGGTGTGGTAACTAGTCCTGTATCTCAAGACAAAGGTTTAGAGAAAACAGACCCTCATCAAGGTGTGGTAACCATTCCTGTATCCCAAGACTACTGCATTAGAGAAAACATCCCCCTCACCAAGGTGTGGTAACCATTCCTGTACCACATGACTACTGCATTAAAGAAAACATCCCCCTCGCCAACCTGTGGTAACCATTCCTGAACACTAAGACTAATCTTTAAAGTAAAAATCCCCCTCAGCAAACAGTGGTAACCATTCATGTACCATAAGACTGTTGCTTTAGAGAAAACATCCCCCTCACCAAGGTGTGGTAACAATTATACTACCCCAAGACTACTGCATTAGAGAAAGCATCCCCTTATCAAGGTGTAGTAACCATTCATGTACCCCAAGACTACTGCTTTAGAGAAAACAGCCCCCTCAAAAAGGTGTGATAGACATACCTGTACCGAAAGACTACTGTTTGCAGAAAATACCCCCTCACCAAGGTGTGGTGGCCAGTCCTGTACCTCAAGACAAATGTTTAGAGAAAACATCCCCCTCACCAAGGACTAATAACTATTCTTGTACCACAAGACTACTGTACTACAGAAAATATCCCCCTGACCAAGGACTGGTAACTATTCTTGTACCAAAAGACTACTGCATTACAGAAAATATCCCCCTCACTGAGCTGTGGTAAACATTCCTGTTCCCCAAGACTACTGCATTAGAGAAAACATCTCCCTCAACAAGGTGTGGTAACCATTCCTGTACCCCAAGACTACTGCATTAGAGAAAACATCCTCGCATCAAGGTGCAGTAACCATTACAGAACCCCAACACTACTGCATTAGAGAAAACATCCCCTTCAGAAGGTGACGTAACCATTCCTGTACCCCAAGACTACTGTATTACAGAAAACATCCCCTCACCAAGGTGTGGAAACCATTCCTGCTCCCAAGACTACTGCATTAGAGAAAATGGCTCCTTCAAAAAGGTGTGGTAAACATACGTGTACCGAAAGACTACTGTTTGCAGAAAACACCCCCTCACCAAGGTGTGGTAACCAGTCCTGTATCTCAAGACAAAGGTTTAGAGAAAACAGCCCCTTATCAAGGTGTGGTAAGCATTCCTGTACCACAGGACTATGGTATTACAGAAAACATCCCCCTCACCAAGGTGTGGTAACCATTCTTGTACCCCAAGACTACTGCATTACAGAAAACACCTCCCTCACTGAGTTGTGGTAAACATTCCTGTTCCCAAGACTACTGCATTAAAGAAAACATTTCCCTCAACAACGTAGCAAGGTGTGGTAACCATTCCTGTACCCAAAGACTACTGCATTAAAGAAAACATCCCCTCATCATGGTGTGTTAACCATTACTGAACCCCAACACTACTGCATTTAAGAAAACATCTCCCTCACCAAAGTGTGGTAACCATTCCTGTAACCCAAGACTATTGCATTACAGACAATATCCCCCTCACCAAGGTGTGGTAACCATTCCTATACCCTAGGACTACTCCTTTAGAGAAAACATCCCCCTCCTTAAGGTAAGGTAAGCCTTCCTGTACCCCAAGACTACTACTTTAGAGAAAACATATTCCTCACCAAGGTGCTGAACCCATTCATTTACACCAAGACTACTGCATTAGATAAATCCTCCTCCTCACCAAGGTAAGGTAACAATTCATGTACCCCAAGACTACTGCTTCAGAGAAAGCATCCTCCTCATTGAGCTGTGGCAACCATTCCTGTACCCCAAGGCTACAGCATTAAAGAAAACATCTCCCTCACCAAAATGTGGTAACCATTCCTGTGCCTCAAGACTACTGCAGTAAACAAAACATCCCCTCACCAAGGTCTGGTAACCATTCATGTACCCCAAGACTACTGCTTTAGAAAAAACATCACCCTCAAAAAAGGTGTGGTAACCACTCTTGTACCCCAAGACTACTGCATTAGAGAAAATATCCTCTCATCAAGGTGTGTTAACCATTACTGAACCCCAACACTACTGCATTAGAGAAAACATCTCCCTCACCAAGGTGAAGTAACCATTCCTGTGCCCCAAGACTACTGCATTAGATAAAACACCCCCTCGACAACCTGTGGTAACCATTCCTGAACCCCAAGACTAATCTTTAAAGAAAGCATCCCCCTCACCAGAGTGGTAACCATTCATGTACCCTAAGACTGTTACATTAGAGAAAACAGCAGCATCACCAAGGTGTGGTAACAATTTCTCTACCTGAAGACTAGTGCATTAAAGAAAACATCCCCTCACCAAGGTCTGGTAACCATTCATGTACCCCAAGACTACTGCTTTAGAGAAAACATCACCCTCACCAAGGTGTGGTAACTATTCATGTACCCCAAGACTACTGTTTTAGAGAAAACATCACCCTCAAAAAGGTGTGGTAACCGATCTTGTACCCCAAGACTACTACATTAGAAAAAACATCCCTTCACCAAGGTGCAGTAACCATTCCAGAACCCCAGCACTATTGCATTAGACAAAACATCCCCCTCGCCAAGGTGTGGTAACTATTCCTGTACCCCAAGACTACTGCATTACAGAAAACATCCCCTTGACCAAGCTGAGGTAACCCTTCCTGTACCCCAAGACTACTGCATTAGAGAAAACATCCCCCTCTACATGGTGTGGCAACCATTCCTGTACCCCAAGACTACTGCATTAGATAAATCATCCTCCTCACCAAGGTGAGGTAACCCTTCCTGTACCCCAAGACTACTGCAATAGAGAAAACATCCCCCTCACCAAAGTGATGTGCCCATTCATTTACCCCAAGACTACTGCATTAGATAAATCATCCTCCTCACCAAGGTGTGGTAACCGTTCCTGTACCCCAAAACTACTGCAGTAGAAAAAACATCTCTGCACCAAGGTGTGGTAACAATTCCTGTACCCCAAGACAACTGCTTTTGAGGAAACACTCCCCTTCACCAAGGTGTGGTAACCATTCCTGTACCCCATGACTATTGCATTAGAGAAAACATCCCCCTCACCAAGGTGTGTTCTAATCATTGATGTACCCCAAGATTACTGTATTAGAGAAAACGTCCCCCTTACCAAGGTGTGGTAACCATTGATGTACCACAAAACTAATGCATTACAGAAAACATCCCCCTCACCAAGGTGTGGTAACCATTCATTTGCCCCAAGACAACTGCTTTATAGAAAACATCCCCCTCACCAAGGATTGGTTACCATTCCTGTACCCCAAGACTACTGCTTTAGAGAAAACACTCCCCTCACTCAGCTGTGGTAGCCATTCTTGTACCCCAAGACTACTGCATTAGAGAAAACATGCCCCTCACCAAGGTGCGGTAACCATTCATGTACCCCAAGGCTACTGCATTAGAGAAAACATCCTCCTCATTGAGCTGCGGTAACCATTCCTGTACCCCAAGACTACTGCATTATAGAAAACATCCTGCTCACCAAGGTGTGGTAACCTTTCCTGTACCCCATGACTATTGCATTAGAGAAAACATCCCCCTCACCAAGGTGTGTTCTAATCATTGATGTAACCCAAGACTACTGTATTAGAGAAAACTTCTCCCTCACCAAGGTGTGATAACCATTGATGTACCACAAAAGTAGTGCATTACAGAAAACATCCCTCTCACCAAGGTGTGGTACCCATTTATGTACTCCAAGACTACTGCTTTAGAGAAAATGCTCCCCTCACCAAGGTATGGTAACCACTGATGTACCACAGCAGTAGTGCATTACAGAAAACACCCCCTGACCAAGGTGTGGTAACCATTCCTGTAGCCCATGACTACTGCATTACAGAAAAAATCCCCCTCACCAAGGTGAGGTAACCAGTAGTGTACCCCAAGACTACTGCAGTACAGAAAACATCCCCCTCACCAAGGTGTGGTAACCATTTCTATACCTCAAGACTACTTCATTAGAGAAAACATCCTCCTCCCCAAGGTGAGGTAACCCTTCCTGTACCCCAAGACTACTGCAATAGAGAAAACATCCCCCTCTCCAAGGAGCGGCAACCATTCCTGTACCCCAAGACTACTGCATTAGATTAATCATCCTCCTCACCAAGGTGAGGTAACCATTCCTGTACCCCAATACTACTGCATTAGAGAAAACATTCTCCTCATGAAGGTGTGGTAACCATTCCTGTACCACATGACTACTGCATTAAAGAAAACATCCCCTTCACCAAACAGTGCTAACCATTCATGTACCCTAAGACTGTTGCATTAGAGAAAACATCCCCCTCACCAAGGTGTGGTAACAATTTCACTACCCGAAGACTACTGCATTAGAGAAAGCATCCCCTTACCAAGGTGTGGTAACCATTCATGTACCCCAAGACTACTGCTTCAGAGAAAACATCAGCCTCAAAAAGGTGTTCTAACCACTCCTGTACCCCAAGATTACTGCTTTAGAGAAAACAGCCCCTTCAAAAAGGTGTGATAGACATACCTGTACCAAAAGACTACTGTTTGCAGAAAACACCCCCTCACCAAGGTGTGGTAAGCAGTCCTGTACCTCAAGAGAAATGTTTAGAGAAAACATCCCCCTCACCAAGGTGTGGTAACCATTCCTGTACCCCAAGACTACTGTATTACAAAAAACATCCCCCTGATCAAGGAGCGATAACTATTCCTCTGCCACAAGACTATTGCATTACAGAAAACATCCACCTCACTGAGCTGTGGTAAACATTCCTGGTCCCCAAGACTACTGCATTAGAGAAAACATCTCCCTCAACAAGGTGTGGTAACCATTCCTGTACCCCAAGACTACTACATTAGATAAAACATCCTTGCATCAAGGTGTGGTAACCATTACAGAACCCCAACACTACTGCATTAGAGTAAACATCCTCTTCAGAAGGTGACATAACCATTCCTGTACCCCAAGACTACTGTATTACAGAAAACATCCCCTCACCAAGGTGTGGAAACCATTCCTGCTCCCAAGACTACTGCATTAGAGAAAGTGGCTCCTTCGAAAAAGGTGTGGTAAACATATGTGTACCGAAAGACAATTGTTTGCAGAAAACACCCCCTCAGCAAGGTGTGGTAAGCAGTCCTGTATCTCAAGACTACTGCATTACAGAAAACACCCCCCTCACTAAGCTGTGGTAAACATTGCTGTTCCCAAGACTACTGCATTAGAGAAAACATTTTCCTCAACAAGGTAGCAAGGTGTGGTAAACATTCCTGTACCCCAAGACTACTGCATTAGAGAAAACATCCCCTCTTCATGGTGTGTTAACCATTACTGAACCCCAACACTACTGCATTAAAGAAAACATCTCCCTCACCAAAGTGTGGTAACCATTCCTGTAACCCAAGACTACTGCATTACAGAAAACATCCCCATGACCAAGATGAGGTAACCATTCCTGAACCCCAAGACTATTGCATTACAGAAAACATCCCCCTCACCAAGGTGTGGTAACCATTCCTATACCCTAGGACTACTCCTTTAGAGAAAACATCCCCCTCCTCAAGGTAAGGTAAGCCTTCCTGTACCCCAAGACTACTACTTTAGAGAAAACATACCCCTCACCAAGGTGCTGAACCCATTCATTTACACCAAGACTACTGCATTAGATAAATCCTCCTCCTCACCAAGGTAAGGTAACAATTCATGTACCCCAAGACTACTGCTTTAGAGAAAACATCCTCCTCATTGAGCTGCGGCAACCATTCATGTACCCCAAGACCACTGCATTAAAGAAAACATCTCCTCACCAAAATGTGGTAACCATTCCTGTGCCTCAAGACTACTGCAGTAAAGAAAACATCCCCTTACCAAGGTCTGGTAACCATTCATGTACCCCAAGACTACTGCTTTAGAAAAAACATCACCCTCACCAAGGTGTGGTAACTATTCATGTACCCCAAGAGTACTGTTTTAGAGAAAACATCACCCTCAAAATGGTGTGGTAACTGATCTTGTACCCCAAGACTACTACATTAGAGGAAACATCCCTTCACCAAGGTGCGGTAACCATTCCAGAACCCCAGCACTATTGCATTAGACAAAACATCCCCCTTGCCAAGGTGTGGTAACTATTCCTGTACCCCAAGACTACTGCATTACAGAAAACACCCCCTTGACCAAGCTGAGGTAACCCTTCCTGTACCCCAAGACTACTGCATTACAGAAAACATCCCCCTCTACAAGGTGTGGCAACCATTCCTCTACCCCAAGACTACTGCTTTAGAGAAAACATCCCCCTCACCAAAGTGATGTGCCCATTCATTTACCCCAAGACTACTGCATTAGATAAATCATCCTCCTCACCAAGGTGTGGTAACCGTTCCTGTACCCCAAATCTACTGCATTAGAGAAAGCATCTCCACACCAAGGTGTGGTAACAATTCCTGTACCCCAAGACAACTGCTTTTGAGGAAACACTCCCCTTCACCAAGGTGTGGTAACCATTCCTGTACCCCATGACTATTGCATTAGAGAATCCCCTTCACCAAGGTGTGTTCTAATCATTAATGTGCCCCAAGATTACTGTATTAGAGAAAACATCCCCCTTACCAAGGTGTGGTAACCGTTGATGTACCACAAAACTAATGCATTACAGAAAACATCCCCCTCACCAAGGTGTGGTAATCATTCATTTGCCCCAAGACAACTGCTTTATAGAAAACATCCCCCTCACCAAGGATTGGTTAACATTCCTGTACCCCAAGACTACTGCATTAGAGAAAACATCCTGCTCACCAAGGTGTGGTAACCTTTCCTGTACCCCATGACTATTGCATTAGAGAAAACATCCCCCTCACCAAGGTGTGTTCTAATCATTGATGTAACCCAAGACTACTGTATTAGAGAAAACTTCTCCCTCACCAAGGTGTGGTAACCATTTATGTACTCCAAGACTACTGCATTAGAGAAAGCATCTACTTATCAAGGTGTAGTAACTATTCATGTACCCCAAGACTACTGCTTTAGAGAAAACATCCCCCTCAAAAAGGTGTGATAGACATACCTGTACCGAAAATACCCCCTCACCAATGTGTGGTGGCCAGTCCTGTACCTCAAGACAAATGTTTAGAGAAAACATCCCCCTCACCAAGGTGTGGTAACCATTCCTGTACCCCAAGACTACTGTATTACAGAAAACATCCCCCTGACCAAGGACTGGTAACTATTCTTGTACCACAAGACTACTATATTACAGAAAATATCCCCCTCACTGAGCTGTGGTAAACATTCCTGTTCCCCAAGACTACTGCATTAGAGAAAACATCTCCCTCAACAAGGTGTGGTAACCATTCCTGTACCCCAAGACTACTGCATTAGAGAAAACATCCTCGCATCAAGGTGCGGTAACCATTACAGAACCCCAACACTACTGCATTAGATAAAACATCCCCTTCAGAAGGTGACATAACCATTCCTGTACCCCAAGACTACTGTATTACAGAAAACATCCCCTCACCAAGGTGTGGAAACCATTCCTGCTCCCAAGACTACTGCATTAGAGAAAGTGGCTCCTTCAAAAAGGTGTGGTAAACATATGTGTTCCGAAAGACTACTGTTTGCAGAAAACACCCCCTCACCAAGGTGTGGTAACCAGTCCTGTATCTCAAGACAAAGGTTTAGAGAAAACAGCCCCTCATCAAGGTGTGGTAAGCATTCCTGTACCCCAGGACTACTGTATTACAGAAAACATCCCCCTCACCAAGGTGCGGTAACCATTCTTGTACCCCAAGACTACTGCATTACAGAAAACACCCCCCTCACTGAGCTGTGGTAAACATTCCTGTTCCCAAGACTACTGCATTAGAGAAAACATTTCCCTCAACAAGGTAGCAAGGTGTGGTAACCATTCCTGTACCCCAAGACTACTGCATTAGAGAAAACATCCCCTCATCATGGTGTGTTAACCATTACTGAACCCCAACACTACTGCATTAAAGAAAACATCTCCCTCACCAAAGTGTGGTAACCATTCCTGTAACTCAAGACTACTGCATTACAGAAAACATCCCCATGACCAAGATGAGGTAACTATTCCTGAACCTCAAGACTATTGCATTACAGAAAACATTCCCCTCACCAAGGTGTGATAACCATTCCTATACCCTAGGACTGCTCCTTTAGAGAAAACATCCCCCTCCTCAAGGTAAGGTAAGCCTTCCTGTACCCTAAGACTACTACTTTACAGAAAACATACCCCTCACCAAGGTGCTGAGCCCATTCATTTACACCAAGACTAATGCATTAGATAAATCCTCCTCTTCACCAAGGTAAGGTAGCAGTTCATGTACCCCAAGACTATTGCTTTAGAGAAAACATCTCCCTCACCAAAATGTGGTAACCATTCATGTACCCCAAGACTACTGCTTTAGAAAAAACATAACCCTCCAAACAGGTGTGGTAACCACTCTTTTACCCCAAGGCTACTGCATTAGAGAAAACATCCCCTCATCAAGGTGTGTTAACCATTACTGAACCCCAACACTACTGCATTAGAGAAAACATCTCCCTCACCAAGGTGAAGTAACCATTCCTGTGCCCCAAGACTACTGCATTAGATAAAACACCTCCTCGCCAACATGTGGTAACCATTCTTGAACCCCAAGACTAATCTTTAAAGAAAACATCCCCCTCACCAAAGAGTGGTAACCATTCATGTACCCTAAGACTGTTACATTAGAGAAAACACCACCATCACCAAGGTGTGGTAACAATTTCTCTACCCCAAGACTAGTGCATTAAAAAAACATCCCCTCACCAAGGTCTGGTAATGGTTCATGTGCCCCAAGACTACTGCTTTAGAGAAAACATCACCTTCAAAAAGGTGGGGTAACCACTCTTGTACCCCAAGACTACTGCTTTAGAGAAAACATCACCCTCACCAAGGTGTGGTAACTATTCATGTACCCCAAGACTACTGCTTTAGAGAAAACAGGTGTGATAGACATACTTGTACCGAAAGACTACTGTTTGCAGAAAACACCCCCTCACCAGGGTGTGGTAACCAGTCCTGTACCTCAAGAGAAATGTTTAGAGAAAACATCCCCTCACCAAGGTGTGGGAACCATTCCTGTACCCCAAGACTACTGTATTAAAGAAAACATCCCCCTGACCAAGGAGCGGTAACTATTCCTGTGCCACAAGACTATTGCATTACAGAAAACATCCACCTCACTGAGCTGTGGTAAACATTCCTGTTCCTCAAGACTACTGCATTAGAGAAAACATCTCCCTCAACAAGTTGTGGTAACCATTCCTGTACCCCAAGACTACTGCATTAGAGAAAACATCCTCGCATCAAGGTGCGGTAACCATTACAGAACCCCAACACTACTGCATTAGAGAAAACATCCCCCTCACTAAGGTGTGGTAATCATTCATCTACCCCAAGATTACTGCATTACAGAAACAATCCCCATGACCAAGGTGATGTAACTGTTCCTGCTCCGCAAGACTGCTGCATTAGAGAAAATGGCTCCTTCAAAAAGGTGTGGTAAACATACGTGCACCGAAAGACTACTGTTTGCAGAAAACACCCCCTCACCAAGGTGTGGTAACTAGTCCTGTATCTCAAGACAAAGGTTTAGAGAAAACAGACCCTCATCAAGGTGTGGTAACCATTCCTGTACCCCAAGACTACTGCATTAGAGAAAACATCCCCCTCACCAAGGTGTGGTAACCATTCCTGTACCACATGACTACTGCATTAAAGAAAACATCCCCCTCACCAACCTGTGGTAACCATTCCTGAACACCAAGACTAATCTTTAAAGAAAACATCCCCTTCACCAAACAGTGGTAACCATTCATGTACCCTAAGACTGTTGCATTAGAGAAAACATCCCCCTCACCAAGGTGTGGTAACAATTTCACTACCCCAAGACTACTGCATTAGAGAAAACATCCCCTTATCAAGGTGTAGTAACCATTCATGTAACCCAAGACTACTGCTTTAGAAAAAAACAGCCCCCTCAAAAAGGTGTGATAGACATACCTGTACCGAAAGACTACTGTTTGCAGAAAATACCCCTTCACCAAGGTGTGGTGGCCCATCATCTACCTCAAGACAAATGTTTAGAGAAAACATCCCCCTCACCAAGGTGTGGTAACTATTCCTGTACCCCAAGACTACTGTATTACAGAAATATCCCCCTGACCAAGGATTGGTAACTATTCTTGTACCACAAGACTACTGCATTACAGAAAATATCCCCCCTTACTGAGCTTTGGTAAACATTCCTGTTTCCCAAGACTACTGCATTAGAGAAAACATCTCCCTCAACAAGGTGTGGTAACCATTCCTGTACCCCAAGACTACTGCATTAGAGAAAACATCCTCGCATCAAGGTGCGGTAACCATTACAGAACCCCAACACTACTGCATTAGAGAAAACATCTCCTTCAGAAGGTGATGTAACCATTCCTGTACCCCAAGACTACTGTATTACAGAATACATCCCCTCACCAATGTGTGGAAACCATTCCTGCTCCCAAGACTACTGCATTAGAAAAAATGGCTCCTTCAAAAAGGTGTGGTAAACATACGTGTACCGAAAGACTACTGTTTGCAGAAAACACCCCCTCACCAAGGTGTGGTAACCAGTCCTGTATCTCAAGACAAAGGTTTACAGAAAACAGCCCTCATCAAGGTGTGGTAAGCATTCCTGTACCCCAGGACTACTGTATTACAGAAAACATCCCCCTCACCAAGGTGCGGTAACCATTGTTGTACCCCAAGACTACTGCATTACAGAACCCACCCCCCCCCCCCGCACTGAGCTGTGGTAAACATTCCTGTTCCCAAGACTACTGCATTAGAGAAAACATTTTCCTCAACAAGATAGCAAATTGTGGTAACCATTCCTGTACCCCAGGACTACTGCATTAGAGAAAACATTCCCTCATCATGGTGTGTTAACCATTACTGAATCCCAACACTACTGCATTAAAGAAAACATCTTCCTCACCAAAGTGTGGTAACCATTCCTGTAACCCAAGACTACTACATTACAGAAAACATCCCCATGACCAAGATGAGGTAAACATTCCTGAACCCTAAGACTATTGCATTACAGAAAACACCCCCTCACCAAGGTGTGGTAACCATTCCTATGCCCTAGGACTACTCCTTTAGAGAAAACATCCCTCTCCTCAAGGTAAGGTAAGCCTTCCTGTACCCCAAGACTACTACTTTAGAGAAAACATCCTCTTCATTGAGCTGCGGCAACCATTCCTGTACCTCAAGACTACTGCATTAAAGAAAACATCTCCCTCACCAAAATGTGGTAACCATTCCTGTGCCCCAAGACTACTGCTTTAGAAAAAACATCACCCTCAGAAAAGGTGTGGTAACCACTCTTGTACCCCAAGACTACTGCATTAGAGAAAACATCCCCTCATCAAGTTGTGTTAACTATTACTGAACCCCAATATTACTGCATTAGAGAAAACATTTCCCTCACCAAGGTGAAGTAACCATTCCTGTGCCCCAAGACTACTGCATTAGATAAAACACCCCCTCGCCAACCTGTGGTAACCATTCTTGAACCCCAAGACTAATCTTTAAAGAAAACATCCCCCTCACCAAAGAGTGGTAACCATTCATGTACCCTAAGACTGTTACATTAGAGAAAACACCGCCATCACCAAGGTGTGGTAACAATTTCTCTACCCCAAGACTAGTGCATTAAAGAAAACATCCCCTCACCAAGGTCTGGTAACCATTCATGTACCCCAAGACTACTGCTTTAGAGAAAACATCACCTTCAAAAAGGTGGGGTAACCACTCTTGTACCCCAAGACTACTGCTTTAGAGAAAACATCACCCTCAAAAAGGTGTGATAACTGCTCTTGTACCCCAAGACTACTACATTAGAGAAAACATCCCTTTACCAAGGTGCAGTAACCATTCCAGAACCCCAGCACTATTGCATTAGACAAAACATCCCCCTCGCCAAGGTGTGGCAACCATTCCTGTACCCCAAGACTACTGCTTTAGAGAAATCATCCCCCTCACCAAAGTGATGTACCCATTCATTTACCCCAAGACTACTGCATTAGATAAATCATCCTCCTCACCAAGGTGTGGTAACCATTCCTGTACCCCAAAACTACTGCATTAGAGAAAACATCTCCACACCAAGGTGTGGTAACAATTCCTGTACCCTAAGACAACTGCTTTTGAGGAAACACTCCCCTTCACCAAGGTGTGGTAACCATTCCTGTACCCCATGACTATTGCATTAGAGAAAACATCCCCCTCACCAAGGTGTGTTCTAATCATTGATGTGCCCCAAGATTACTGTATTAGAGAAAACGTCCCCCTTACCAAGGTGTGGTAACCATTGATGTACCACAAAACTAATGCATTACAGAAAACATCCCCCTCACCAAGGTGTGGTAACCATTCATTTGCCCCAAGACAACTGCTTTATAGAAAACATCCCCCTCACCAAGGATTGGTTACCATTCCTGTACCCCAAGACTACTGCATTAGAGAAAACATCCTGCTCACCAAGGTGTGGTAACCTTTCCTGTACCCCATGACTATTGCATTAGAGAAAATATCCCCCTCACCAAGGTGTGTTCTAATCATTGATGTAACCCAAAACTACTGTATTAGAGAAAACTTCTCCCTCACCAAGGTGTGATAACCATTGATGTACCACAAAAGTAGTGCATTACAGAAAACATCCCTCTCACCAAGGTGTGGTAACCATTCATGTACCCCAAGACTACTACATTAGAGAAAATATCCCCGTCACCAAGGTGCAGTAAACATTCCTGTATGCCAAGACTACTGCATTACAGAAAACAACATCCTCACCAAGGTATGGTAACAATTAAATATTTTAAGTAGAACAAGAGGCTTTGCCTCTCTCCCCTCCTTTCAGAAATATGTTTTGTTTTTATTTCTGCATGACTTAATTTATATGAACTTATAAAACTAGTTTATATTCAGAAAATGTCTTTCATTTTGTCAGTTTTGCCAAAATAAGTTTTCTGTGAATCTCAATTCAGCAAAACAGCCCATAGCCATACCCAGTGTGCATCATATATAATATTCAGATCTGTCTATCTGGCTTGCTGCTTGTAAGAACTTCCATGAAATCTTTCTTGCAAATGCTTCAACATCTTTTTTTTTTCTTTAGTTCTGTATCCTCTTAAAATATGGTCGGCCTTACCTGTTCTGTAATTCTGTACACCAAGTATTTGATGTATTTTGCTCTCCTTGGCCTTGTATACTTATCAGTTTAGTGAAAAAATCTTTTATACTATAGCTGCTTTTGACCTATTCAATCCTGTATATATGCCAAGAATTGAACCTAGGATAGTTCTGCCAATTTCAAACCCCAATGGTCTTACAAGAAACTGCTAATGTGGTGACGGAAATTAAAGCAGATATGTCACATCAGCTGTCAGTAAAAGGAAAAATATTTGCTCCTGGATCCAGATCTCAAAATGAAGAGTCATGATCATGATTCATCACCATCAATCCCCATTTTCACATTTTCTACATGGAGTCAGGTTGTTGCATCAGCTGTTGTCATCTCTTCCCATTCAATATCACTCGCCTGCCTTCTTTGACAGTCATGCCTAACTGTCAGAGGTCTTCTCTGACACAATCTATCTCTTTGATGGACATCCTTCTTTTCTCCTCTCTTCTTCCTGTCTATCCCAAATCTTCTTCATCAAATCATCTTCTATTTGCCTGCATATGTGCTTGAAGCACCATAATTTGCTCTCTTTGACCTTCTCTGAAATTGGAGCTACTTGGGCTTCAACTCTGATGTCCACAATTTTTGTCTGTCTCACGGTATGCTTCCTAGCACCCATGCCAGGCACTTCAGCTCCATTACCTCTAGCCTCCTCAGTAACTCTGCCTTCACTGTCAAGGTTTCTGTACCATAAAGTAGTATTGGTCACACCACTGTTTTAGTTCACTTACCTTTTCAGCTTCATTGACATTCTTCTGTCACAGTACCCCTGACACTCTGTGTCTGTCAGATGTGGCATCTCTGATTCTAGCTTTGACCCCTCATTCAGACTATCCTTCTCCTCAGCCACCTCTCCCAGATACTTGAAGCTGTTAACCGTTCCACTGTTGTCCCTTCTGTCTCAGTTTTCAGCTTCTTCTGATTTCCCCCATTTGCTGAAATGACAACTGTCTTGTCTGTAGTCAGTTTCTTCTCATGTGCCTTCAGTTTTGCATTCCATTCCCTTGAAGTTTTTGCTCAGAGTCTGCCTGTAATTCCACATTGTCTGCATGCAGCAACTTTGTTAATCTGTCCCTTCTAACCTGTTTGGTAATGTAGAACAGCAGTGGACTCAGAGCTGAACCCTGATGCACACCCACTTCACTGGGAACCCCTCTGTAAGACCAAACACTGTTCATGCTTGAGTCATTAGGTCCTTGTACATAGCCTGCACAAAGTTTACCAATGTTTCCCAGACTTCAAACCACCACAGGACTGTCCAAATCAGTTTTCTTTGGACCTTGTCATATGCTTTCTCCAAGTCCAGGAATGTCTGGTTATGCTTTCTCCAAGTCCAGGAATGTCTGGTTAGACTCTTTCCCATCTCCATTTCTTCTGAACTATCTGTCCCACTGCAAACATTGGGTCAGTTGGACAGATAGTTTGAATCTAAACTGCTTATTCACATCTTACTCCCTACTACTGTGCATATTTATCAGTCACCCTATCCACAGCTTTCATGCTGTTTGACAGGAGTTTGATATCTCTGTACTGCCCAAAGATATGAATGTCCCCTTTGTTCTTGTAGACTTGCACTAGAATGTGTATTCTATTGTCATCTGAGATGCACCTTTCTCTGTCTATACTGCTGTGATTAGCCTCAGGAGCCATTCCTCCCCAACTCACCCATCATCTTTATCATGTCTGCTATGAACTCATCTGAGCATGCTGCCTTCCACTGACTTCAAGAATAACCTTGTTAAATCTTTTTCAGTTATTGTCATAAAACTCTAAATAAAGGCATATGCACCAGAAAGTTGAGACTTAACACTACGAGTTATCTTACATAGGGGATGGAGTCACCTGAGTTCCAAAAACTATAAGCCAGTCAGCCTAACTTGAACTGCAGTCTCTTCAAATCCATGAAGAGAATAATTATCAAGGTAATTCATAATGATACAGATACCCTAATTCTTTTCGATCAGAACCATTATAGATTTGATGAATATACATCTTTTCTATATATTTATATATGGGTGTACTTTGAAATATAGAAATACACAAATATCTAATGGCTAAATGTAGACCCCAAAAGATCAAAACTCAAAAAGAATTAAAAAAAAAAACACGTTTTTTTTGCAGGGAGAAACTCCCCTATACCCCCACACCCTACAAATTATATATACCAACTCCGAGATTACTCTACAATGGGGAAAAGGGCAAATTCCCCATTTCCTACAGGTCATAATGTTGCACTGACTAAACATTCAACATTACAAACATTCAATTATATCTCTGCTTTCCATATACATATTTTTTAAGAATGAACTGAGCTTTGAATGAGTTTCAAAGTACACAAGGCGTACCTAGACCTGACTAAAACCTTTGCTGCAGGCCCGTGTGGAAGTTTATAGACAAGTTATGCAGACTAAATGTAAAGGGCTATGCTGTTCTTTGACTAAAAACTGGATTAATGATAAAACACAGAAAGCAAGCATTGGAGTTATGCTATATGATATACCGAGGGAAAACAGTTGTGTCACACAAGACTATTCTCCAGCCATGTAACTTTTAAGTCTTGTGCAAAAAAACGTAAAAGAGAAGCATCTTTGGATTTTAAAATGTGTTAACTAATAACCGACTGATGCTTCTCCGCTGCAGAAAGGGCTGGACGTGAGCAACAGCTGGTGTAATGAACAGCCTGGCATTCAATATTGAAAGGCCTTATTACGTTGTATGTTATTGGCAGACAAAAAAGCAATTCCTAGAAAATGAAAAAGAAAATCTAAACTATTAGTAAAGTAGTGAATATTGTAAACGAGATAAAAGAACTGGGAGATGGATCTTTAGAAAAGGGAAGGAGCAAATTACGTAGAAATAAATGGAAACTGTGGGAACAATACATACAGAATAATGTTCAGGAGGAGGAGAGAGGTTTAAGGGAAGGAAGGAATTGAATAATTTGTGTAATGCTGGCATGAAACACCGTAGTTATAAATAAGGAATGAAAAAATATTAATATGGTTTGCTTTCTATTAATGTGTGTGCCTGTATCTTAAATGATAATGTAAGAAATTTATTTTATTAACATTTGTTTACTGGGAAAGAGCCCATCTTCAGTGGCGGCCTGGGTAGAAATGCTCCAGACGCATGCCTTTGGAATGTCCGAGAAAACCCATGGAAACATAGGGAGGACATGCAGACTCTGCACAGAAGGCATATTAGCTGAGAATTGAACTGGAGAACCTCTTGCTGTGAAGTAACAATGCTAACCGCTGCACCACTGCGCCAGGTGATAAATGTGATATCCATAACTGCAGGTAAAGAAAACATCCTTTGATTGCAAAATGGAGGGGCAAATACTAAAAACAATAGTTTAATAAGAGAGCTTAGGGACATGGAGGGTAATAAGGTTAATTCTGACCACATAATTCTAGCTGGGATTAGAAAGACTTAAGGGTCACCCCTAGTATTCACAGATGAATACCCAGGCACATCAACAAAGTACTTACATGTATGTTCATTATGAGTTACCTAATTAATAAATACAATGTGGGATTCCACAAGTTACACTCCAAGCATCAAGCACAGCCAGAGAAAGCACACAGATTCAGAACAAGGAAGGCTCACCACACAAGAAACATAAGCAGACTACAAGAACTCTCCCTTTATGTTATGGAAAACAGATTAGTCAAAGGGGACCTTTCTTTTACCTTTAATAAAAAGACAGACACGGTTTTGTTTGAGTATAGGAGCCAGGCCTTAGAGTGAACAGCTGTAGGAGTAATTATGCAAACATGTATCCTTATGCTAAAAAAATGAGTATTAATAACAAAAAATAACAGAGAGAGAGAGAGAGAGAGAGAGAGAGTACATCACACACCACTTACCATGCCTACAGAATATGCAGTCTGTGGTAGTCTGTGTAGATGAAGTACAGTACCAAGCCACGTAAGAAACATCCAATGCCCACAAAAAGCTGCTGTAACAGGAACAAAACACGTTGGCAATTCTCAGGATCAACAAGGTAGTTTATTGGGAGTAAAAAATGAGCGCTTTCGCGTGGTCCATCCACGCTTCATCAGATAAATCACTTAAAACCACTCAGAGTTTATATACAACCGCTCAAGCGCGGGAAAGTCTGCTCATTAATCAATTAGCATCTAAATGATGCTAAAATCATTAAAAACATTAAGAACACTTAACCATTTAAACACGCTTTTGAACTCAAATCTTGAGCTTCTATATACTGTTGTACTTTCAAAAGACATATATATGTGTTCTTATGTAAATATCTATAGTATTATTTTAACAATGAATAAAATAAAAATATATATATGAAGTTAAAACATTTGTTACTCTTGGTTAATAATTTAGCTCATTAATACAAATCAAAATATACAAAATAATGGAATCCATTGCTAATATATACAAATAAATACTTTTAGCCAGTCAATCATATTTGAGTAAAAATCACTATAGATGTTATAGAACCTGCCCATAACTATGGAGCGTAATGTTATAGATGTATACATAACATAGTGAAGTGCATCAATAAATGTCATATAAATTCAAGTGACATAATATGGCTGCTTTTTAACGCAATTATACTAAATACATAATATATTAAATTTATCATTAGGCCAAGTATATATATGTATATATTTTTATATATAAATAAATTGATAAACACACATCTAATTAAATGATAAAGAATTAAGAAAACCGTATAAAAAATGTTATTAATATGTACATATATACATAAAGACCTTTACTAATAAATAGTAAACTGAAAATGTACAATAATTGACAATACTTACAAATATTAGAGCTAAACTTGGCCATATAAAATCTATCAGAGGTGTAAGGACCTTATATTTACTTCCTGGATATTAAGAAGGGTTTAATGGACACTTGAGTATTGAGTCCTGGCTCTATGTGTGCTCCCAACTGGAATATCCAATTGAGCTCCATTAGTGCCAAATGATTCTCTTTATCTCCCCCTCTTTCATTCTGTTTTACTACTTGAAGCACTCTAAAAGAAAAAGAATGAGTGGAAAATTCTATAATGTGTTTAGCCAACGCATTATTGTCTATAGCTTTGCGTATATCATAGAGATGATTGTATATACATTCCTGTAATCTTCTCTTTGTTAGCCCCACATAGAAGGCCTCGCATTTGTTACAGGTGGCTAAATATATCAGATTTCTAGTATTGCAGCTTGCTCGGAAATTTGGTTTAAAGACATAATTAATGTTAGGATGTTTAAAGTACTGTGTCTTGGTAATGTATCTGCACCTATTACAGCTATAACATGGATAAGTACCAGGGTCCTTAGTATTGATGCTATAAATCGGGATGTTGTCTCCCTCTGTTTTAATATGCATATCTCCACATAGGATTCTTTTCAAATTCATGCTATTCTTACAGGTAAAAGTGGGACGCTTACTAATAAACTTCTTAGTACAAGAATCTATAGTTAAAATGTGCCAGTTGTTATAAATGACCTGCTGGATCTTTCTAATGTCACTAGTATATGTGATAATGTAGCTTAAATGGTCACTAGTGGCATCCTCTTTCCTATAAGATCTTGTATCATTTTTTCTACATTTCGTGCTCATATTATCCTTTTTCATAGGTATAATATCACCCAAAATTTCAAATTTGATATTACTAACCATGGTGGGATTGTATCCTCTGTTAATAAATAACTTCTCTAGGAAGTGTGCTTCTTTATTCAATTCATCTATGTTACTACATAGTCTCCTAATCCTGGTGAATTGGCTCTTGACTATAGCTTGAAAGGTATGTCGGGGGTGCATGCTATCAAAACATAGCATGGAATTCTTCCAAGTTGGTTTCCTATATAAAGTGGATTCTAATGTACCCTCCTTCGTGAACCTAAGGGTAACGTCCAAGAAATTAATTTCTTGATTAGATATCTTTTGTGTGAAACGTAAAAACGTACTAGTGGTGTTCAAATATTGCAAGAAAGATTCAAATAACTCCAGAGTACCTTCCCAGATTATTATAACGTCGTCCACAAAACGCCTGTAAAGTTTAATGAGCTTAAAATTCTCATGAGTAAAAAGGTATAACTTTTCCCACCACAGGACTACCAGGTTGGCATAAGTGTTAGCGCAGGGGGTGCCCATGGCAACCCCCCACTTCTGTAGATAATTACTGCCACCAAACACAAAGGCGTTATTAAATAATACTAGTTCTAACAATTGATCAATTAATATGATTCTATCCTTAGAAAAATTAGTTTCTTTAATTAATAGTTCATTTATATATTGCATGCCAGTATCATTAGGTATCGAGGTGAATAAATCCTTGACATCCAAAGTGATCAAAAGATATGATTGACAACTATCTAAATTTAATTCTTTGATGTCATTCAAAAAATCATATGTGTCTTTAAGTATAGTGGGAGACTGGTTTACTACTGGTCTCAATATGTTTTCAATTAATTGAGAAGCATGGGCTGTCACCCACTTATCACCCGATACTATAGGTCTTAATGGGACTGGATATACACCTTTATGTACCTTAGGTATTCCTTTTATTGTGGGAGTGGTAGGATGTTCTATATATAAAAACTCATATACTTCTTGGCTAATCTGGCGACACATGAGAAGGTCATAAAGGACATCTTTAACTGTTTTAATAATTTTAGTCACTTCTTCAGGAGATATGGGGGTATAGGTATCTGCTTCCTGCAGCATTTGGGTCATGCCAATAATGTAATCCTGCGTGTTTAAAAGGACTACTCCCCCCCCCTTGTCAGCTGGTTTAATGACTATCTGAGCGTTCTGTTTAAGTTCATTAAGAGAACGATATTCATCCGGAGTCAGATTGTAAAACCTACCTTTCTTGTCTATCTTACTAAACATTGAATAAAACTGGTTCTCACAAGCCCTAAGGAAACACTCTACGTGTAAAGGCATATCAGGGATAAATACACTTTTTGTTCTAATTAAACCATTACCCCATTCATAAGATGTATCATTAAATAGCAATTTTAAACATAATTTCCTGCAAAACATCCTTAAATCAAGCAGTGTGTCTGTTAATATAGCCAGAGTGGCCGGTATAAAGCTGAGGCCTCTGTTTAAAACCTGTATGCTAGTACAATCCAAAACAAGGTTAGAAAAGTTAAACAATAAATCTGAAGTCAGTTTTTTTTCCTTCTGTTGTGACCGGATAACTCCGCTGAGTACTTTCTCTTGCGGGAATCCCTGCTGTGAGACCTTCCCCTGTTTGGATATGTTGAAGTCCGTTTCTGATATGGTAAAAAATTCACTAGTGAAGGTAACGCACTAGAGTTGTTTTTGGGTATAGCTCCCGTGGTGGTCGCAGGCACCTGATGGAAAAAAGCCTCCTGATTCGGCGGGGGCGTATCAGTTTGAATGGTATCAATCTGATTATTTCCAAATGTAGCCGTTGCATGTGTATCTCTGTTAACCATAGAAACAGGTGCCTCCGGCAATGTCGGTACAACAGAGTAATTATCTGTAGATCTTTTGGTGGAGGAAACAGAAACTGTTTCAGATGTTGTCATAGAGTTTGGATTATTAGTGGAATGAAATCTCGGCCAAACAAACACCTGGCCTTTTTGAAAGTCGTGATAATCACGCAACAGTTTTTTCTGCTTAGTAATTCTCAATCTGTCACTAAAAACATTTATTTGAGAAAAAACATGATTAATTTTGTCAAGACAATGTTCTGAACTAAATCGTTCTAGCAGCTGTTGATACAAGTGCTCCGTTTTATTTCTCAGTTCAGTTTCTAGTGGCAGGAAATAATCAAGCATTAGTTGAGCATATTTAAATCCCAACTCTATGTTAAGATCCTGCCACCGCTTGAGTAGTTCAGGATGTGAGTCCCCATAAGTGGGCATACAGAACACCCGCATGCCCCTGGGGACTACTTTAAAATGAATACATGCTTGTAAGTGTAGCCTTTGCCACGCATACCTTTGTAATTGATACAAGTTGTCTTCTATAGTCTTTAAGAGCGGATAAAATTCAGTAAGGTTCTCACCATTTGTTTCAAAGTTAGCATGTCCCACTTCTCCTGTGAGGTCCAGAGACAATAAAGGGTTGCTATTGAGATGCGTAAGTCCATCCCATAAAGAGGTAGTATCCCTCGGCTCCGGTTCCAAGTGAATAGTAGGTTCCATAGTGTGCTGGAAACGCCGGCCAAAACTAAATAACTGAAGAAAACTGGCGTAAATAAAAGTCAGCGTTCCTGCTGAATGGTACTATACCAAAGAACTAGGAAGTCTGTGTAGATGAAGTACAGTACCAACCACGTAAGAAACATCCAATGCCCACAAAAAGCTGCTGTAACAGGAACAAAACACGTTGGCAATTCTCAGGATCAACAAGGTAGTTTATTGGGAGTAAAAAATGAGCGCTTTCGCGTGGTCCATCCACGCTTCATCAGATAAATCACTTAAAACCACTCAGAGTTTATATACAACCGCTCAAGCGCGGGAAAGTCTGCTCATTAATCAATTAGCATCTAAATGATGCTAAAATCATTAAAAACATTAAGAACACTTAACCATTTAAACACGCTTTTGAACTCAAATCTTGAGCTTCTATATACTGTTGTACTTTCAAAAGACATATATATGTGTTCTTATGTAAATATCTATAGTATTATTTTAACAATGAATAAAATAAAAATATATATATGAAGTTAAAACATTTGTTACTCTTGGTTAATAATTTAGCTCATTAATACAAATCAAAATATACAAAATAATGAAATCCATTGCTAATATATACAAATAAATACTTTTAGCCAGTCAATCATATTTGAGTAAAAATCACTATAGATGTTATAGAACCTGCCCATAACTATGGAGCGTAATGTTATAGATGTATACATAACATAGTGAAGTGCATCAATAAATGTCATATAAATTCAAGTGACATAATATGGCTGCTTTTTAACTCAATTATACTAAATACATAATATATTAAATTTATCATTAGGCCAAGTATATATATGTATATATTTTTATATATAAATAAATTGATAAACACACATCTAATTAAATGATAAAGAATTAAGAAAACCGTATAAAAATGTTATTAATATGTACATATATACATAAAGACCTTTACTAATAAATAGTAAACTGAAAATGTACAATAATTGACAATACTTACAAATATTAGAGCTAAACTTGGCCATATAAAATCTATCAGAGGTGTAAGGACCTTATATTTACTTCCTGGATATTAAGAAGGGTTTAATGGACACTTGAGTATTGAGTCCTGGCTCTATGTGTGCTCCCAACTGGAATATCCAATTGAGCTCCATTAGTGCCAAATGATTCTCTTTATCTCCCCCTCTTTCATTCTGTTTTACTACTTGAAGCACTCTAAAAGAAAAAGAATGAGTGGAAAATTCTATAATGTGTTTAGCCAACGCATTATTGTCTATAGCTTTGCGTATATCATAGAGATGATTGTATATACGTTCCTGTAATCTTCTCTTTGTTAGCCCCACATAGAAGGCCTCGCATTTGTTACAGGTGGCTAAATATATCAGATTTCTAGTATTGCAGCTTGCTCGGAAATTTGGTTTAAAGACATAATTAATGTTAGGATGTTTAAAGTACTGTGTCTTGGTAATGTATCTGCACCTATTACAGCTATAACATGGATAAGTACCAGGGTCCTTAGTATTGATGCTATAAATCGGGATGTTGTCTCCCTCTGTTTTAATATGCATATCTCCACATAGGATTCTTTTCAAATTCATGCTATTCTTACAGGTAAAAGTGGGACGCTTACTAATAAACTTCTTAGTACAAGAATCTATAGTTAAAATGTGCCAGTTGTTATAAATGACCTGCTGGATCTTTCTAATGTCACTAGTATATGTGATAATGTAGCTTAAATGGTCACTAGTGGCATCCTCTTTCCTATAAGATCTTGTATCATTTTTTCTACATTTCGTGCTCATATTATCCTTTTTCATAGGTATAATATCACCCAAAATTTCAAATCTGATCTTACTAACCATGGTGGGATTGTATCCTCTGTTAATAAATAACTTCTCTAGGAAGTGTGCTTCTTTATTCAATTCATCTATGTTACTACATAGTCTCCTAATCCTGGTGAATTGGCTCTTGACTATAGCTTGAAAGGTATGTCGGGGGTGCATGCTATCAAAACATAGCATGGAATTCTTCCAAGTTGGTTTCCTATATAAAGTGGATTCTAATGTACCCTCCTTCGTGAACCTAAGGGTAACGTCCAAGAAATGAATTTCTTGATTAGATATCTCTTGTGTGAAACGTAAAAACGTACTAGTGGTGTTCAAATATTGCAAGAAAGATTCAAATAACTCCAGAGTACCTTCCCAGATTATTATAACGTCGTCCACAAAACGCCTGTAAAGTTTAATGAGCTTAAAATTCTCATGAGTAAAAAGGTATAACTTTTCCCACCACAGGACTACCAGGTTGGCATAAGTGTTAGCGCAGGGGGTGCCCATGGCAACCCCCCACTTCTGTAGATAATTACTGCCACCAAACACAAAGGCGTTATTAAATAATACCAGTTCTAACAATTGATCAATTAATATGATTCTATCCTTAGAAAAATTAGTTTCTTTAATTAATAGTTCATTTATATATTGCATGCCAGTATCATTAGGTATCGAGGTGAATAAATCCTTGACATCCAAAGTGATCAAAAGATATGATTGACAACTATCTAAATTTAATTCTTTGATGTCATTCAAAAAATCATATGTGTCTTTAAGTATAGTGGGAGACTGGTTTACTACTGGTCTCAATATGTTTTCAATTAATTGAGAAGCATGGGCTGTCACCCACTTATCACCCGATACTATAGGTCTTAATGGGACTGGATATACACCTTTATGTACCTTAGGTATTCCTTTTATTGTGGGAGTGGTAGGATGTTCTATATATAAAAACTCATATACTTCTTGGCTAATCTGGCGACACATGAGAAGGTCATAAAGGACATCTTTAACTGTTTTAATAATTTTAGTCACTTCTTCAGGAGATATGGGGTATAGGTATCTGCTTCCTGCAGCATTTGGGTCATGCCAATAATGTAATCCTGCGTGTTTAAAAGGACTACTCCCCCCCCCTTGTCAGCTGGTTTAATGACTATCTGAGCGTTCTGTTTAAGTTCATTAAGAGAACGATATTCATCCGGAGTCAGATTGTAAAACCTACCTTTCTTGTCTATCTTACTAAACATTGAATAAAACTGGTTCTCACAAGCCCTAAGGAAACACTCTACGTGTAAAGGCATATCAGGGATAAATACACTTTTTGTTCTAATTAAGCCATTACCCCATTCATAAGATGTTGTATCATTAAATAGCAATTTTAAACATAATTTCCTGCAAAACATCCTTAAATCAAGCAGTGTGTCTGTTAATATAGCCGGAGTGGCCGGTATAAAGCTGAGGCCTCTGTTTAAAACCTGTATGCTAGTACAATCCAAAACAAGGTTAGAAAAGTTAAACAATAAATCTGAAGTCAGTTTTTTTTCCTTCTGTTGTGACCGGATAACTCCGCTGAGTACTTTCTCTTGCGGGAATCCCTGCTGTGAGACCTTCCCCTGTTTGGATATGTTGAAGTCCGTTTCTGATATGGTAAAAAATTCACTAAGCGGTAACGCACTAGAGTTGTTTTTGGGTATAGCTCCCGTGGTGGTGCAGGCACCTGATGGAAAAAGCCTCCTGATTCCGGGGGCGATCAGTTTGAATGGTATCAATCTGATTATTTCCAAATGTAGCCGTTGCATGTGTATCTCTGTTAACCATAGAAACAGGTGCCTCCGGCAATGTCGGTACAACAGAGTAATTATCTGTAGATCTTTTGGTGGAGGAAACAGAAACTGTTTCAGATGTTGTCATAGAGTTTGGATTATTAGTGGAATGAAATCTCGGCCAAACAAACACCTGGCCTTTTTGAAAGTCGTGATAATCACGCAACAGTTTTTCTGCTTAGTAATTCTCAATCTGTCACTAAAAACATTTATTTGAGAAAAAACATGATTAATTTTGTCAAGACAATGTTCTGAACTAAATCGTTCTAGCAGCTGTTGATACAAGTGCTCCGTTTTATTTCTCAGTTCAGTTTCTAGTGGCAGGAAATAATCAAGCATTAGTTGAGCATATTTAAATCCCAACTCTATGTTAAGATCCTGCCACCGCTTGAGTAGTTCAGGATGTGAGTCCCCATAAGTGGGCATACAGAACACCCGCATGCCCCTGGGGACTACTTTAAAATGAATACATGCTTGTAAGTGTAGCCTTTGCCACGCATACCTTTGTAATTGATACAAGTTGTCTTCTATAGTCTTTAAGAGCGGATAAAATTCAGTAAGGTTCTCACCATTTGTTTCAAAGTTAGCATGTCCCACTTCTCCTGTGAGGTCCAGAGACAATAAAGGGTTGCTATTGAGATGCGTAAGTCCATCCCATAAAGAGGTAGTATCCCTCGGCTCCGGTTCCAAGTGAATAGTAGGTTCCATAGTGTGCTGGAAACGCCGGCCAAAACTAAATAACTGAAGAAAACTGGCGTGAATAAAAGTCAGCGTTCCTGCTAAATGGTACTATACCAAAGAACTGGAAAGTCTGTGTAGATGAAGTACAGTACCAAGCCACGTAAGAAACATCCAATGCCCACAAAAAGCTGCTGTAACAGGAACAAAACACGTTGGCAATTCTCAGGATCAACAAGGTAGTTTATTGGGAGTAAAAAATGAGCGCTTTCGCGTGGTCCATCCACGCTTCATCAGATAAATCACTTAAAACCACTCAGAGTTTATATACAACCGCTCAAGCGCGGGAAAGTCTGCTCATTAATCAATTAGCATCTAAATCTAAATTACGTAGAAATAAATGGAAACTGTGGGAACAATACATGCAGAATAATGTTCAGGAGGAGGAGAGAGGTTTAAGGGAAGGAAGGAATTGAATAATTTGTGTAATGCTGGCATGAAACACCGTAGTTATAAATAAGGAATGAAAAAATATTAATATGGTTTGCTTTCTATTAATGTATGTGCCTGTATCTTAAATGATAATGTAAGAAATTTATTTTATTAACATTTGTTTACTGGGAAAGAGCCCATCTTCAGTGGCGGCCTGGGGAGAAATGCTCCAGACACATGCCTTTGGAATGTTTGAGAAAACCCATGGAAACATAGGGAGGACATGCAGACTCTGCACAGAAGGCATGTTCGCTGAGAATTGAACTGGAGAACCTCTTGCTGTGAAGTAACAATGCTAACCGTTGCACCACTGCGCCAGGTGATAAATGTGATATCCATAACTGCAGGTAAAGAAAACATCCTTTGATTGCAAAATGGAGGGGCAAATACTAAAAACAATAGTTTAATAAGAGAGCTTAGGGACATGGAGGGTAATAAGGTTAATTCTGACCACATAATTCTAGCTGGGATTAGAAAAACTTAAGGGTCACCCCTAGTATTCACAGATGAATACCCAGGCACATCAACAAAGTACTTACATGTATGTTCATTATGAGTTACCTAATTAATAAATACAATGTGGGATTCCACAAGTTACACTCCAAGCATCGAGCACAGCCAGAGAAAGCACACAGATTCAGAACAAGGAAGGCTCACCACACAAGAAACATAAGCAGACTACAAGAACTCTCCCTTTATGTTATGGAAAACAGATTAGTCAAAGGGGACCTTTCTTTTACCTTTAATAAAAAGACAGACATGGTTTTGTTTGAGTATAGGAGCCAGGCCTTAGAGTGAGCAGCTGTATGAGTAATTATGCAAACATGTATCCTTATGCTAAAAAAATGAGTATTAATAACAAAAAATAACAGAGAGAGAGAGAGAGAGAGAGAGAGAGAGAGAGAGAGAGACAGTACATCACACACCACTTACCATGCCTACAGAATATGCAGTCTGTGGTAGTAAAACAGTGTATCACAGTCACTGCCTTCAAAATTAGTCTCAGTTAATATATGGGAAATAAATGGGACGTCCAAATGATAGTGGCAATGAAGCCCAACGGTCAGCTGGTCACAAACCTGATAATGCTAGCTGTGAACGTACAAACTTATAAACGTTGTGGTGTATTTTCCAGACTGGATATATCATAGAATAATCCCTCAGGTGCAACCTGTTGTGGTATTTGGTATTTTAACCTCCACTTTTATTCACTTATTTCTGTAAATGTGTCTAATTCTGGTACTATATTTTAATATTATTATTTTTTTACTTTATTTTTCTCTGATTGTTAAACACGTAAGTCAGTTTGACACAGGTATCCCTTTTCTGGAGTGACCTGGAAGCCCTGTCTGGTTAAGAGACTTGCTAAGAGTCACAGAGTAGGCAAATGGAGTCTGAGAGGCTCAAACTCATGGACTACAGGATGCTGCTCCATGCTCTTGTAAAGACCAGCCATTTAGCTTTGTCCTCCTTATATCCAGTTATGTAATAGATAGACAATAGCTTAGAAACAGGATCATGAAACAATACTCACAGTACCAAATACAAAGTTTTTTAGATTTGGGCAATGCTGGTCATTCAGATAGTTAACATTTGTAACAAAGTGTACAAGGCTGGGTAATTACAGTAATAACAGTGACTTGCACAAACTCACATCTCCTCAATCTACAGAAATTGTAAAATAAAGTGTATTCACCAAGCATAACTGACAGCATATACACCTTTTGCTTCTCTGTGTCAGGTAAAAGTCCAAGGTTGCAATTTGCATTCTAACACTTTGCAGAAACTGTAGAAGTGTGCAGCTGTTTGCAGAGCTGGAAATAACCTTGTAAAGAAAGCAGAAAATGTTTCCAGCTTACAATGAAATGTTTCACAGTATTCAAGTACATGTCCAATAAAAGCACTGAATGCTGTAGTAATCTGTTATTTCTGCAGATGAAAAATATCTCACCATTTACTCAATAAAAATCAGTTTTACCCAGTGTCCTGGCCATGATTAAATCATTCAGTGTACCTACATCCAAGTGTTACTGCTATGAAAAACACTACACAGGATCTACCAAAAGTGTTCTGTCTGGTTCCTTGCATTGTTATTTTTTGATTGTTTGTTTTTGCTCTAAAATCTACCAAAACATACCTAATTTTTTTAATTCTTTGAATATTTTGCAAGCTCCATGGAATAGAGGGATAAAGCCATGACACCTGTATTGATAACCTGAGTTTAATTAATGGCTGAGATACCTGTACGAGCCAGACTGAGCGGATAGGAAGTGAGTCACCACTGCTTGCTTGCCTGTTCTTGGAGATGGGAAATGTCATGGTTTGCCAGAAGGGTGATAAATAGTGGTAGCACTAGGTGTTACCTAGTGAAGTTCAATCTAGCCAAGCCTGTGAAGTCATCTGAAGGGAAATCTGGCAGGTAGGCGCATGGCGCCTGTCAGGACGCTGCAATACCAGACTTGGGAGAGCCAACAAAGGAGAGCAGGAGTGCTGCCATTGAGGAGAGGATAGATTACCTAGCAGGACCAGCAAGCTGGCCTATTGCCTACCACCTGACTCATGCTTTGAAACAAGGGGCCAATTGGGACTCCTGGGTGGTAATGAATGTGCCATAGGACCCTTACCCAAACTGGGAAGGCCTGTCTCCCATGCCATCAGAATGAATGGGTCAACTGGGAGTCAGGAGAGAGCCAAAACATTTTTTATTATTTTCATTTGAAAAAGAAAAAGCATAAATGAAAAATTAAAGACATACTGGTGTAATTCATTGTGAAATTTTAAATATCTTCCGAAACAAATTAAATAATAGAAAACCTTTCACCTATGCCCATCAAATATTGCTATACACAAAATAAACAGGTTCTGATAATAATTACTATCACTTCAAAGTAAAGCTCAGAAGTTTATCATGATTTTATATAGCCAAAATTAACCTCTTTCTAGCTGAGACAAAATAAGAGCTTGTTATTTTTAAAGGATATAACCTGATTAGTGAGACCTAAAAGCCAAACACTTGAGTCAAAAATCTAGATCAATAACAAAAACTAGTGAAATTATTGCAGGCATTTTACACCAAATAGTCTTAATATAGGGACACAACCACTAAACACAATCGTGATTTTTGCTGCCAAAATTACGTCAACAGCACTTAGATGGGATTACCCACCCTGACTCCTCTAGGTATACATATGCCAGATAAAATAATACGACTACAAGGGAAAGTATAAATCCTATGTGATCTCCAAAGATTAGCCATGGTGTGAGAATAAACACTGGAATGCATTACATTGTTCAATAAACCTGGTAGCACAGAAACAAGTTCCAAATTTCTCATTTTCTTATTTTATTTTAATCTCAGTTCATTTTATAATGAAGAGATATGGATAGGCACAGCATCAGGAAACCATTGCTTTAGTCTAGTGAAGTACAGCTTACTTTTTTGAAACTGAACAACAAAAATGTTGATTTCAAATAAACCAGCATTTAACTGCAAAGGAATAAAGAATAACAATTCTTTGGTTCTTGGACTTTGAGAAGCTATACTTGGTAAAGATTGTGTAATTCAGTAAAGAACAAGTGTCTGTGTACAGTTAAAAAGTATAAAAGAAATTTTAGATTTATTTGCCACATATAATTAATATAATTGTTTTACTTTGTTTTCATTACACAAAGTGTTGATAAGAATCTCAAAATGTTTCACTCCAACTATCTGAGAAAATAAAAGGGTAGCGCTCTAAACCAGTTATAACTATTGACCTAACATTCAGCAAGTATATTTTTCTGCATCTAGTCTGACAAAGTTTTTATCTACTATTACATTTTCCATAGGATTCTTGGGAATCCCCACACTACAAAAATTGTTTCCAAATATTACATTTTGAAATGTATTGTGCAACATGGAATGAGAGGGCATTAATGTATTTCTAGAAAAGAAATCCCACTCTATACATAATGATAATTAAAAGACATATTTAACATAAGTAGATTTATATGTTCTAGCAGAAACGTTGCATCTGTAATGTCAGAGGATAGAAATTGTAATGATTTATTATAAGGTTATGCGAATGACTGCACTGACAGAACCTACACTGTGAAAGTAGCAGTCTCCAAATCCGACTTCAGACCAGTGACAAGTGGAGTACCACAGGGTTCGGTCCTGGGTCCTCTCCTGTTTGGTATCTGCTTCTCTGAAGTGCAGGCTAACACACAAGGTCTTTGGCTAACGAAGTTCGCAGATGACTGCAAACTAGGAGCCGTAATCAAAACTCCTAACGATGTGGACATCCTACAAAAGGGCCTCACTGAGACAGATGCCTGGTGTCAAAGACATGGCCTCAAGCTCAGTGCCAAAAAGTGCATTGTCATTTCCTTTGGTAAAAACTCTATACCCATGAACAGGCTTGGGGGGAAATAAAATGAACCTAAAATAAGCATTCTAACTAAAATCAGTATTCTGCCATGCAAGTCAATGACAGGCAAAAGACAACATGGCCGGTGAGTAGTGGTTGCTAAGGGGGGAGGCTCAGCGTGAGACATGTAACTATGCATTAGCAGGCAATCCTATGCAAATGAGGGGAAGGATAGTGAATCCCAGTTTTCCCCAGGATGTGAGGCAGGTCCCAACAGTGTAAGAGTAGGAATAGCTGGGTGCAAGCCTAGGAGGCAGGTGACATCATGGAGGGGGGGCGGTCAGGCATACTGTAAGTGGATTGGAGCCCTGTGGCTCAGGTTTGCTCCTAGCTTAGCACAGCTAAGCTAGGGGGTGTGTCTAAACCTGCCTAGCAATCTTTACAAAGCCTAAGTGGGTGTGTGTGCCATGCACTGGGTTTTACAAGAAGAAAAAATAAGTTAAACCAGGAAATAGCAACAATGTGCACATTTGAGCACTCTGTTTGTGCAGCGCGCACACGAGCTTAAACAGTTAGGCAATGGGAAGGGAAAACAGCAGTAGGAAGGTGATCAAGGAGAACTAGCTTAGCTGGCAGGTGAAATGGATCAGAATCAGCCAATTACACAGGCAGCAGCCCAGTCCAGCCCAGAACACTACTATAAACTATACAAACACCTTCCCCTCTGGTTTTTCCCACACTCTACACCACTGGTGTAAACAAGCGGGGAACATTTAACAGTCACAACAGCAAAATGATAGGGGCTGCATTAGCTATCATACAACAACTTATGGAAGAGGCTGAGGGTGGTGACGATGTGAATGCTGTCAACCAACCCACAGTGAGGAGACGGAGAAGAGTGTACAGACCGAGGGTAGCCTACCAGGGGGGCTACATGAATTGGAGATACTGGAGCACTATAGGGTAGGCAAGGACCTCCTACAGCAAATTGTTGAGCTGTGCCAGCCATGCCTGACACACAGAACTAACAGAGGGGAACCCATCCCAGTGGATACCAAGGTATGTGTAGACCTAAAAATACTAGCTACAGGTACCTTCCAAAGGCCAACTGGGGATATCATGGGGATTTCACAGGCATCAGCATCCAAGGTACTCCACCAGTTCCTGGATGCCATGTCAGCACATGTCGGTGAGCACGTATATTTCCCCAACACCCATGAGGCGTTGGCCAGCAATATGCATCTGTTCCTTCAAATAACAGAATACCCTGAGGTGGTGGATGCTATAGACTGCATGCAGATATGCATCAAAGCACCACCTGGTGAGAGGGGTAGGGTCTACATCAACCGCAAGGTCTTCCCCTCCATCAACTGCCAGGTCGTGTGCGATGCCCAGGTCATAATAATGAATGTGTGTGCTGGCTGCCCTGGAAGCTATCACAATTCCCACATCTGGCATCTGATGCAGCTGTACCAGAGATTTGCCAATGGGGACATCCCTGATGGTCACCTAGTGGGAGATGCTGGATATGCACTGGAGCCGTGGCTGATGACACCCATCAGAAATGCACACACACCCAAACAAGAACTCCATAACGAGGCGCACACACAGACCAGAATTATAGTAGAGCATGTGTTTGGGATGCTCAAGTCATGGTTCCAGTGCCTGGACACATCCAGTGGAGCCTTGCAATGCTCACCAGCTACATGTACCCAAATTGTCCTTGTATGTGCCATGCTACACAATATGATCCTGTGGAAACAGCTGCAGCAGGAACAGCACGGGGCAGGGCCACACAGCCCCCCACCATTACCAAGGCCTGCACAGACACAGAGTGACTCAGAGGAGGAACAACCTGAGCCTTCCCCAGTAGGCAGAAGGAGGGGTGACCAGTATGCCCTGGCCTTGGCAAAGAGGCAACACATAGCACATACACTGACACAGACGGGAACCATGGAATAACACCTCTCTCTGACTCTCACATACAGTAAAAGGGATGCCAAACATTACACTACCTGTGCTTAACCATGCGTAGGGTGTGTACTATGTGCAGCCAACATAGGCAGTCCTGTAGCACCACCCTCCATACTGGGACACTAAGTGACTCACACATGCCAGTCGGGGGGGGTTCACATACCCAACAACAGTCAGCCAGCAGGACAGGTGTAGGCAAACATAAACAAAGGCTGTGCTATGGCCTCTGAATGAGGCCTATGGGTAACCCCCCAGGCCTACACAGACAGACTACAGCAGGTCAGGCAGTGGGATGTCAGTTCTGAAGAGTAGGAAGTCAGAAACTAATATGTAGGTAATTATAAGCAAAGATCTGTAGTACACTGGTATGCCTCTAGTCAGCATGATAGGTAAGACTACAGACTGAAATGGAGTACCCAACATACCAGTGCAGTCCTAGCAAATGTGTACAAGTTTCAGGTGTGCTCCCATCCTATGTAGAAATGTAGTAACAGTCAGGTGTGCCCCTCCCCAATTCTGTCCTGTGTAGAAATGTAGAAATAGTCAGGTGTGCCCCCCCATCCTATGTAGAAATATAGTAACAGTCAGGTGTGCCCCCCACACAATCCTGTGTAGAAATGTAGAAATAGTCAGGTGTGCCCCCTATCCTATGCAGAAATGTAGTAACAGTCAATGCCAAATGATCGACGTATATCCTGCAGAGACAGCATGCTACCTGTAGATGTACAACACAAAGGTCAGCACTGCAGCACAAACTACCTGGACTTGATCCACACAGTCAATACAGATGGCCATACTGGACATGCCCACACACTTAGAGAAATGAAGGCAATGTTAGTCAACAACATACTGAAAGGTCATACTGGGCATGTTCACACACTTAAACACATGAAGGCCATGTTTGCAAACACCAGTGGACCAGATCTATCTGGCAGCCACAGATGTTAGTGCAGACACTCCTCAGTATGCACTGCTTATGCCTTGCACACACAGTGGATAGGAGTACAGGCATATATGTAAGGACAACACACTATAATAAGCCAAAGATAGACATACATAGATGTGTGGAAGAGGGTGACTCTGACAAGGAGCCTTCCAGGCCTGTCCCACCCAGCACACAGCCAAAGGGCCACAACCACATGAGGGTCAGATGTCACTCACTCCAGATTCTAGCCACCAGTATCTGTCAGCATTGCAGATTATGTGATGCACGTCCCAGCTGTGTAACATGACTCTTCAAGGAAGTACTCATCTAGCGGCTGTATACACGTACCAGTGAAATATGACCCAGGTTGTGCGTGTCAACCCCTAGATGAATGGGTTATAGCTCATGCACACACACACACTGCCCTCCCCATAGCCCCACTATGACAAGCATGCTGAGGTCATCCACTGTGAAATACACCTTTGGAAGAGCTCTAGCCCTGTAATCTCCATGGCGCATCCATATATATATATATATATATATATATATATATATATATATATATATATATATATATATACACAGAGCATTATATGTCTACACATATACAGCCAGTGACACATATGCACATATATGTATACCATGCTGCCATTCCTTCCAGCAGTCCACTGCTGTTGTATTCCCCCACACATACAGTGGGGCTGGTGCCATATATGTGTGGGCTTCACCTTCACAATACATGTGTGCCCGTATGCACTCCAGAGGCCAGTGTATGTAACAGTGGTATATGGTCCTGTATTACTGAGTCTAGGGAGGATGCACCATACATAACCTACGCTGTTACAAAATCTGGGGGTATGAGGGGTGGGCTGCAGTAAGATATCTGGATGTACAGTATCATACATTTCACCTATCTTGACATTACTTACATAAAGTGGATTACTGCAGGCCTACAGCCTCCTACCATACAGACTGTTCTGTTTGCCATTGTGCCTGTGATGGTGTCAGTTATGCCTTGTTATGTATCAGTTACATCCCATTTGGCCAAATGAAGTCTGTACTGCCTAGTGATTGTGTACAGAGTGTAGATAGGGGCTGCTGGACTATACACTTGCATCACTTACTGCTGATTGTGTTGTATCCTGTGGTCCAGTCTGTCATTACTATTGTATGATTTGAAGGGCTTGGCCTGGACGGCAACAATTGTGTTCCTTTCCAGGCTACTGTATAACTGTTTCACAGTTGCATTATTCTGTTTATATGGATGTCAGTGTCTGAACAGCTATATGACATGGCATATAAATCTGTAATAGTACACAAATAAAGGTATTCCATTTCTGCAAACCTGTGTATAGTGTTTATGCTATGACCTCTCTCTGGGTATATGTTGCAGGCAACATATGTCATTTGTATGGGTGGCTCATCCATTGACCAGTTGTTAGGGCGTTTACTATAGGCATAGTGTTTGTTCCATATTGTGTGCGCCTACTACATGAGTATCTTACTGTACATATCTCTGCATGTGTATGTGTAGTCACATGTATATCTATATATATATATATATATATATATATATATATATATATATATATATATATATATATATATATATATATATATATATATATATGTACATCTATATATATATATATATATATATATATATATATATATATATATATATATATATATATATATATGGGTCATACATGGTCGACAGTTCATATGGTCGACAGTTCATTTGGTCGGCAGTTCATTTGATCGACAAGCATTTTAGGTGGGGGGCCACACACCCCTAACTATATATATCAACTCCAGGGTCGCACAACATTGGGGGAGGGGGAAAATCTGATTGTCGACCAAATGAACTGTCAACCAAATGAGTGTCGATCATATGAACTGTCGACCATGTCAGGTAGACCCATATATATATATATATATATATATATATATATATATATATATATATATATATATATATATATATATATATATATATATATATATATATATATATATATATATACATATATGTATGTATATATATATATATATATATATATATATATATATATATATATGTGTGTGTGTGTGTGTGTGTGTGTGTGTGTGTGTGTGTGTGTGTGTGTGTGTGTGCGTGTATATCTGTAGCTGTATATATCTGTCTGTGTATATGTATCCTGGGGATGTTGATAGCTTCCACATTTTACATTTCCTATGGGAGCCAGACTGTACTGCATGATATGTTACCAATACCAGCCTGACATCATACAGGCGGGATGTAGTACTGTTAACATCTTGTGCCCATGTCATGTCAGGACCTGGTTATGCGATCTACAACACTTGGTAGTGTATAGCAGGACGGACGTGTTTGGCTGTGGGGGTTGGGTATACCTATTCTTACAAGACGTATATTGTTTGGGGCCTCTCAAAATCCATTAATGGTGCATGTGGACATTTATGATTTAGTTAATCTCCCATTGATATCTACACATGTATGTCCATATATACCTATATGGATATATATATATATATATATATATATATATATATATATATATATATATATATATATATATATCTTCTTAGATATATATATATATATATATATATATAAAACTATGTCCGTATATACCTATATAGATATATATCTGCTTACATATATGTAACTTGCTGTGTATATTTAGACATATAGGTGTAGACATATATATGTGTAGATGTAGGCATTTGCATATATATATATGTTCATATATATTTATATATATGTATATATTTCTAAATATATATATATATATATATATATATATATATATATGTTGTTTCTGTTTAGATATTAATATATTTAATATATTTACATACACACGTACATCTAGATGTTAGTATACATTCTCTGTACTGTTGCATGACTGGGCTGGATGATATGTTTCTGAAAACATCAGACTTATGTATATCTGCCATGGCTTAGTGGTAATGCAGGGTCCTGGGTTCGAGCCTTGCAGAGCTATTTATTTTGTTGCTGGGCAGAACACTGGCCATTGGATACAGTGTGTTTAAGGTACTTTAAAGCAGTTGTAAGTGGGTTTGCGCGTGTTTGTGTGGCGGTAAGCACTGCTAACTTCTGGTTAAAATTTCTTATACTCAGTTAACTTCTAAATTGCTTAATCTGTGTAGGCAGTGCTTACCCCAGTGCAAACAGGCTTAGACCCGCTTACTGCTGCTTAAAAGTTCTTACTCCTGCTTACCCTCGTGCTAATTTCTTTAAAAGAAAAGAAAAAATGGTTGATAGGAAAGTGATGAAAAAGGGGCACAAAGAGGGAAAGACAATAGGGAAAAATGCTAGGGATGTGCAGGACGGGTGTAGGGAAGGTCCATAGCTGCCATTTCTTCTACAGCAACAGCTGTGTATATACAGTACACTGAATTTGGAGGTAGATTTGGGCACTCAAACCCTTGAGAGAGGGGTGAGGACAACAATAATAAGTTGTGATGCCAGTTAGACCAGATTACATATGTCCAGTAGACATGTGTGTAAAATGGACAGCTATGTATGGGGCAATTTTTTTGGGGGGGAACAGGCTGCCTTTTTTTTCAGGTGAGAGTGGAATGTTGGGGAGGGGTAGTAGGTATATTTGGGGAAGTTTGGTTGGGTAGGTTAAAAGACAAGACACACAAGATGCATACATGAGTGGTATATAACACCTGTGGGGGTAAAACCTTGATGGGGAGGGGTGTTGTGATATCAGAAGCCCACAAACCCCTAGTGGTAACAGTGGGACTGAGGTCCCCACCCATGAGCAGTCACCAATGCATCTTCACAGCCCGAAGGTGGCTGTGCTGGTGGCTGAGCTGCATAGCCAGGCTGACTCTAATCATGACATGTGGCCCTCAAGCTGCCGTAGAAGATCACCGAACTGCTCGTTGATTGCTCTACACACCATGACTCCGACCTGGCAATGGGTGACAGGTGCCTGTCTGTGCCCACTCCCGGGGTGGCAAGCCCCATCCCCTGAGGCAGTTCCACCCAAAGGTGGTGTAGGGCCAATGGACAGGGAGGTGTGGGGTTGGGCCCAGACATGCTGGTGCCCAATGCCTCGGCTAGCTGAGGTGGGACAGGTGAGTCCGCTGGGATCGGCCTTCCCAAGTGTGCTATAGTGTTTAGATTTCATCATCCTATATGGGTTAGTAATAGTCAACACATTCCAGGGTTAGGTATAACAGCATGCATAGATATTCCCATTAACCCAGACACCAGATGCCAACAATGTTGGAATAATTCAATATGGCACATGCATGGGAACCATTAAAATATTTATCAAACAATTTTACATTATCAGAGTCAGTACATACCAGTTGGGGTGGGTATGTTGATTACTGTTGGAGATAAGGTGGGGGGGGGAAAGATGTCAATTAACAAGTAGTATATTCCTGTAGCCCACATTACTTTCCTAGTCAGTGCTGTTATCTGTATCTTACAAGTCTTACTACACTACCCTATAGCCTTATTTTGGACAGTGATATGGCTGTCATCATCATTACACATGAACCGGTTTTATCTGCAGTATACACCTCTTACCTGGTATACCTGTGGAATGTTTGTTAACACTGACTGTTTGTAGACATACGCCTGGATTCCGGGTTGATGTTTTGCACTATGCTATCCAGCTCTTTCTGCACAGACTCTGGCCATGTGTTGACCACATGCTGGTGTGCCTGGACATATCTAGAATAATGCTGTCTTCCACCTTTAGTGACCTGACACACACATATACATGCTTTCCTACACAGTTATACTATGTACCACACTGGGGTGACAGTGACCAGAGATACTTCATTATTTCGAGAAACTGCAACACTCACAATTCCCTACAATACCAGAATGAACAGTACCAGTACAGGTTATAATGGTCTGTATTTCTCAGAACAGTGTTCGTATCCAACGTACCTGTGGGAGCAATGTTTGTTAGCACTACCTGACTGTTGCCACACAAATTTCCAGATTACACATTAGTATTATGCACATACATCTCACTCTGTTACTGTGCACACTCTGGTCACAGCGTGACAACATGGGAGTGTAGATGGGACATACTTGTAATGTTACTCTCCTAACAGTTTTGGGGGTTGCTACAGTGACAGGTGTGATCTCACGATGGTTGACAATCACTTGTATTCTCTGTTTGCTGGCTACACATCTGGGATCATCCCACAGACTTACCAGGGGGACAGCAGCAGATATGGGCACATATACTGGACATTCTGGCCTCATGTGTACAGTTGAGGGGTATGAATCTGTATGCAGTCTAATTCCACTCCCAAGATTCAGATCACGGCTGCATCTGCTACAATTTAAACACTGTCTATCACAGTTGTGTCTGCTATATTGATATTGCTGTGTATCTCTAATCTGCTTTCTGTCTTATTAATCCCCTATGCTTATGCATTCTGACCTTGCATAACAACACTCTTATACAGATTTCCTAGATAGTTACATGTTTTAGTAATGTGTGGGTGACAGTGATGTGTAATACCAGAGCAACTGCATATCATTCTTGTATTTCTGGGCACAGTGCTGGTATCTGTCAGACCTCTGGGAGGAATGTTTATTAGCACTACCTGAATGTTCCCACACACAGTACCAGATTCCACATTACTATTATGCACATACATCTCACTGTGTTACTGTACACACTCTGACCACAGCTTAACAAGCTGGGGTGTAAATGGGACATATGTGGCTTCTTAGTCTCATATGGTATTGGGGAGTTGCTAGTGTGCCAGCTTTGTTCTCATAGCTGTGTGCAATCAGTTGTATTTTCTGTTTGCTGTCTATACATCTGGGATCATCCCACTGATTTCCCAGGGGACGGGTTGATAGGCAATACATATGGACCACTTTAATAGACATTCTGGACATATCTGTACAGCTGTGGGGTATAATTCTGTATGGAGACTACTACCACTGGCAGGATTCGAACAGTGGCTGTGTGTGCTAAAAACAACTGTTCACATCTCAGTTACATGTGCTATAAAGTTTTTGTTGTCTGCATTTTCCCTGTTTACTGTCTATGTATCTCTCAGTTGTACTAAATGGCCTCTGGGGATTACACCTGTCATATACAGGCATTCCTACACATTCAATTTATGGTGCACGGTGTGGGTAACTGCTTAATACAACAGTACTATTACATGATTGCAAATCTACATTACCATATGATATCAGAATATACACATGCAGTCCAGCAGTTAGACCTGTTTTGTCAGGCTATTACTGTCATACAAACAATATGAGACTCTTCCTGCCATATTCTCTAGTATATCCAGTACTTGCCTTGAACAATATAGGTTTTATACTAGCAATTAATTTACTACTACTTTTATTTTTATTTCCTATGACAGTAAAACCATCAGTATTACTGATCTGCTTCATGTTGCAAGTGCGCCAGAGTGGCTGATGTGGGCCTCCTGGTTCGTGGCCATCTCCATTGCAGCTGTGGGGGTCATAAGAGGACTATTTAGCCATACCTATCCATGATATACCTGAGTTGGCACTTATTACACACATACTGGGGTGATACATACACACATCTGGAACATCCCCTGATGCTCTAGCCTCTTGGAGCCACTCCTCCAAGAGGTCCCCCTGCCACCGCTTCAGGTCGGCATAGTGGTGCCTGACCTGCTCACCAGTTCAGGGTATGCCAGTGGCACTGGTGAAGTCATGGGCGAGATGGTCCCAGGCCTCTGCCTTGTATTGGGAGCCCTGGTACTGGCCCTGCAGCAGTCTCTGTGTATGGTCTTTAACTAGGAGTCCTGCCATGATCTTGGACTCCTGGATGCACCAGCACTGCACCCAGAAGCGCACTCCTTCTCCCCATCATGCCATAGTGCCTGCAAGGGGAAGCTACAACCAGTTATGAGATGTATTCCTTCCTCTTGGGTTTAAGTAGGGCCGATTTCCCGTACTTTTTCGTGATTGGCCAGTTTTGAAAAAGCTAAGCTATGGGCAAATCTGCTTACCTAAGGTTGGCATTGTTTAAAAGAGTTAGCTGGTCTACACATTGCTCACACCTCCTAAGCTGGCCTGTGTAATGCTTAGCATTGATTACATTAGACATTCTTTATAATGCCTTTTTGGCATTGTGTTACTATTCATTACACCTAATATGTATGCCTGGTATCCCTGATTTATGTGTACGTGCACACTATGGGGTCCTTGCGTTTTATTGGGGACTTCGACACTCTACTACAATTGCACCTCACTTCTGGGCTTACTGCTGTACTCCAGTTCACATATTTATGTTATGCAGTAGGTTATGGCACATATGACTGTATACTGATGCCTTTCACAGGTTAAGGTTGGTTATACTATGGTGAGGACATGTTTACTACTACCTCATTCATTTGTAGTTCTGTGATGGCTTGGTGGATAAATACTGGGACTATGGTGTATAGGGTTCTGGGTTCGAGATCTGCATGGCTGTTTATTTTGTTGATGGGCGGAACAAGGGCTGTTGGATACAGTGTGATTAAGACACTTTGGAGCATTTATAAGTGGGTTTGCATGACAGTAAGCACTGCTAACCTGCCATTACATCTGCTTACACAGAGTTAGCTTTAGGATTGCTTAACCAGTGTAGGCATTGCTTACCCCCATGCAAACGCACTTAAACCCACTTACTAGTGCTTAAATATGCTTACTACTGCTTATTTGTGCTTAAACCTGCTTACTAGTGCCTTATTCATTATGACACTGACACTTCACATGTGCATTTCCTGCAGTACTCCAGTTCATAAATATATGTTGTTTAGTGGGTTTTGCAACAAAAATATTGGTCATAATGTGCTTTGCCATGGAAAATGGAATAGGCTGCAGTGGGACTCGAACCGGGTATGCCTACTCATAAGGTGAATGCTCTGCCCACTACACTATTGCTATGCTGCTTCATTTGCATATATCTTCCTTGTTATCCTCTTCAGCCTTTTAAGCTGCTTTAACCATAGCTAAGCGATGGGCACACCTGTGCACCTATAGTTAGCTTTAATCGGATTTAAAAAAATGTATATATAAAAGGGTTTCTTCATTTTATTTATATGTACTGTTGCTGGGGATATGCGGACACCTATGAGCGGTCTCGCTCATTTCTGACCCCCTTCTGCTGTTCTACATTGTAGGAGCATGTTTATTCTGACAGCTCTGCTCACATGCCCCCTGCACTCTCACACGCTCCATGTAAGCCTAGGAGATCGGGCAGCGTGCTTTATTAATATGCATGGCACCCTGCCATCCTGCTCCTAAATGGTCACTTCCATGCAGGGCTAAGCTAGTCCTGCACGGAAGTTTAGTAAATCCGGGGGATTATTCTGAATGTATTGTTCCAAAAATTTCCATTTTTCTATGTAATTTGCTTCTAACATTTTCTAAAGATCCCATTTCAATTTATTTTATCTATGTTACAAAACTCAATACTTAACATACATTTGTCTTAGACTTTAATTACCATTTTCTACTGATTGCTTTTTGGCAGCCACCAGAATTAAACTTAACAAAGCCTTATTATGTCTAGGCAATTCAGATTTTCTAGCCAAGCTCAAAAAATTATTTTCTTAGTTACAGTCATTTTCTGAACCAATATTTCTGACAAAATACTTTGTAGGGAATTTTTAAAGTCTACCAACTCATTACACTCCCAAATGATGTGTCCTCATTTACCCCTTTTTTCCCATCACACCTCTAACATTTGGCATCTGCCTGAGGAAAAATTCTGTGGAGTCTGCTTCTGGTATAAAATACCTACGCAAACACTTCCAAGCAACGATCCTAAATCTTCTCAACTTTGTTGCACATCTGGGAGCCATACATATGTTCTCCCATTGTTTCCTTGTCTAGCGTTTTTCCAGTCTCTCTAACCAATCTTGTTTACCTCACTCAATTGATTCCTCTAGTAATTATGCAATATTTTATATGCCCTACTAATTATCATATTTCAACACCAGCTTCTGTTTTAGATTCAACTAAAAACTCTACTAGAGCAGATCTTTCACTTAGGATTCTACTACCCCTTTCTGTTTGCCTATACTCGGATATCAATCCATCACAGAGAAGCAGTTTTCAACTACAGTCCAAATGTCTTCTTGGCCTCTTCCCATTCTGTTACCTTTCATTCTCTAGTTATTTGCTCCCAATACCTTGGTTTCCTTGCCAGTTTTGCCCAGTAAATTCCAGCCCCCTCTTGTCTATTCTCTGTACTACTAATTGCAATCATCCCTATCAGCAGAATCTCCTTTCTCCATTCCCATGTTGGCTTAGTTCTTAGGATAGTTTCTGCTACTTCATAAATATAATATTCTGCGTTGTTGTTTTTCTCCTTAAGAATCTCCTTCAAAAATCTCCCTCTCTCCTTATTTCTGGAATTTCCCCCGTTTCATCATTATCCCTTTCCACTTTGAATTATAGCTTTCTGCTTATGTTGTATATATGAACCTTAAATGTGTAGCTCTAAAATACACCTTCAAATTGGATAATCCTAAACCACCTTGTTTTATGATAAGGATCACTTTATCCCACTTGACCCTTACCCTCTTCCCCTTCCAAATACATTTCTTCAACTCTTTATTAATTATTGTCCAAAACTTCTTCTTTGCTTGATAAAAATATGCCTGACCTGTATTTAAACTAAAGGGACTAAAAACATTTTCACTGCTCATATCTTGCTATCCATATCCAAAAATAATAGCTTCCATTTTCTCAGTTTTTATATTATTTTTTACTCTCTTCCCACATATCCTTAGCTGCCGTAACAGAATCCTTTCTAATCCATACTCTTAAGTACTTTACTTTAGTGTGTCCCCATAAATGTGAGTATTGCTGAACCAATTAATGTGTGGGTGCATAGTTTACAGCTGTAGCTTTTGTTTTATCTTCATTAATCTTATATCCTGAAAAGACTGGAATCTGTCTCAAAATGCAAAATGTTCCATAACATTGACATATCCTTTTCTGGTTTTATCAGGTACAATATAATATTGTCTGCAAGTAAAGCCAACTTTTTTTGATTACCATACCAATTACCTATATCTTTGAATTTCGGAGTCCCTTATATTTTCCTTGCCAATGGCTCTAAATATAAAGCAAATAACAAAAAAAAAGAGACCACCCATGTCTGGCTCCTCTGCTCAGAAACTTGTCAGAGATGAACCCTCCCACTTTAATTTTTGCCTCTGATCCATCCCTCATATATCCTCCTAATTAACTTTATTATTTTATCAGGGAAATGCAAATGCCTCCATTGCCTTGCTCATAAAGTCTCAGCGTACTCGGTCCATTGCTTTCTCTGCATGAAGACCCACCAACAACAGCAGTGTTTTCTTTCATCCTGCTTTTCTGTGGATCGTCATTGTTCTATTAATGTTGTCAAGTGTTTGCCTCCCCTCCACAAAATCACAATGATTCATATCTAACAATTCTGGCAACACCTTTGTCATTCGTTTAGCTATTATAGACACAGATACTTTATAATCATAATTTAAAAATGAAATGGGACTATATGAAGCAGGGCCTGATGAGCCTTTGCCTTCTTTATGTATTACAGCCATCACAGCTTTTTTAAGGATGTTGGTGCTTCCCCTCCTTTTAAAATACTGTCAAACAAAACCTTACAGATTTTTATCACTTTCTTACCTCCTACTTTCCAAACTTCCACAGGAATTCCATCTATTCCTGGGGCCTTTCTTGTAGATTGATTACACATCACTATTTTATCTCATCTCTTCTTATCTTAACTGTTAATTGCTGAGCCTCATCTACCTCTAACCATGGCATACTTGTCTTCCATAAATATTTCTATTTGTGCTCTTTCTTAATTTCTAAATGTCTCTGCTTTATACAAATGTTCATAACATTTGTGAAATATCCCTTATATTTCTACAGGATATCTGGTTATTTTTCTTGCTTTAGGATCCCTAAGTTTGGAGCAACCCTTTCTACTTTTAACATTTTTTGTAGCCTAAGTCATTGTGCTAAAAGTTTTTGTGATCTGGAGTTATAAAAAACAGTTGCATAACAGCAATCTTTCTAAACTCGTGGATATTATCCAAATACTCCCTTATTTTCACTTTCACTCTTTGCAGTTGTGTCTCTTCTTGCCCTGTGAGATTCCCCTTATTCTGCAATACTTTAACCTTTGAGTCCATCTAAATAATCCTTGTGACTTCTTAACCATATCTCTTTTTCTTTTATTTCTACCTTATTTTTAAACGCCTCTTCCATTTTATCCCACTCAATGCCAATAACTTTTGAAGAAATTTCTATCTTTCCTAATAAATCTTGAATAATTTCCACTACCCAGGCCTTAAATTCCTCTCTTTTTAACTGGTAGTTGGAGAGTTCCATTGTCACATTTTTACTTTACTACACTGAATATTTACATTAGCTGTATTGGCACATGATCTGAAATACTTATTGGAGGTGTGTTGAAACTTTCAATTAAATGCACGTTACTGTGAAATATAACTTCTGTCTAGTACAGCCCAGAGTTCCTACTACTAAATTCACATCTTCTATACCAAATATGTTCATAATTTTTTTCAGAAATCTGCCCTGTTTTGTTATATTTTCCTTTCTGGATCTCCAGATACATTCTCATTTTTGCAAAACAAGTTTCAGTCCCTAATTATAAGTAATATTCCCTGCTGAACACTGATTATTTCTCTCAAAATTTTCTTAAGGATCATAATAGCAGTTTTATGTGAACTAAAAATATGTGAAAGAGTAATCCTCCTCCCTTGCCAGTAGCCCTTACTACCACACATCTAACATTAATATATTTTTCCTTTTCTATCACTATTGGAGCTCCTCTAGCAATTAGTATAAGTACTCCCTATTACATTTGTCCCTGATTTTCTGCATATTCATTCTGAAAACCTTTCTTTGTCAAATTCACATAGTCACTTCTTTCCAAATGTGTCTCCTGTAGCATTGTTAGTTGCACTTGACATTTCTTAATATAATTCAATAGTCTTACCCTTTTGTTTATACCTGTGAGGCCATTCATGTTCCAAAATAATATGGATAGTGTAGGCATTATGATGAAAAGTTATTATTCTCACCTATTATATATGATAGCTTTTTAAATGTCTATTTCTAGCTTTTGTGTTATATGCAGCCATTAACATTTGGCAAGTTAATCTTTTATACAGTTTTTTGTCATCTCCATTTGAACCTATGTCACATTTTACAGTTTTTGTTTTAATGAAAACCCTCAAAAATAAACACATAGACATCCAGAACACTGTCTATGGAACAGGCTCCCCATCCATGTGAAGCAGAGTTCCTCTCTAATCCAAGACAAGTGCAACTTGGACAACTGGATGGGAAACCAGAAATTCATCCCTGGTTTATACTTATGTCTCTGAAGCAAACGGGTACCCTGTAAATGCTTCCAAGGCCCATGCTTACACTTATCAGGGGTATCAGAACTTGTCGTAGTCTTGGGATGCATGACTAGACTTAAAAAGGCTCTTGTGGTTGTTAGCCTAGTAAACACCTATGAACCTATGAACACCCCATAACTTATTAAATTAAAAAAAACAAACAAAAGTATGTACATCTATAAATAGTGAAGTTTAACCCTCCTGATATGAACAATTGCCCCAAAATGACAGCTGCACCCATCGGCATTATCTGACTTAAAATTAAAATTATCCATGCTAAGGCATACATTGCAGCCTGTGCTCCTACTTACACTAATTACTCTCTGTTCTTATCTTGTCTTTATTGCAATTGCAGATGTGAAAAAATGGCTTGTATACTTTCAGAAAATATTACATTTTAGCTTTAAGAAAAAATGCACTTGCTATGTTTAAATAAAATTAAATTATACATGGTTCTAATAAATACATTGAAGTATTTAGTTACAAGGAAAACTGATATATCTTATTAACTTCCAAAAATTTCAAAGCTGCTTGCCCTTGTAAATTTTCATTTCACAATTCCCTCAGAAAACACCACAAGGGAAACTGACTAGGCTTAAAAATGGCACACAAGGGCAGCTAGCTTAGTACTTACCTATGAGCCATTAAAACAATGCCCAGAATTTTTGAATATAACAAGATATTTTTTACGGGTCTGTTGCCTTCATCCTTCATTCTTTTGTTGTATATATATATATATATATATATATATATATATATATATATATATATATATATATATATATGGGTCTAGGACTGATGCTCGATGGTGCTTTTCACCGAAGGCTTAATGGCCGGGCATATTTACGTGAAAGTTCTTTTAACCGAAAAAGCACTTTTGTGTATATATGCCTGCAGCCAGAGGGAGTCATGAAGTAATGACTGTTGTGGAGATCGTACTACTGTACGGGTAAGGGAATTTTTTCCTTTTCCCCACTGTAGTGCAATCTCGGAGTGAGAATATTAAAGAAGGGGGTGTGGATGGCACAGCCCCCACATGGGGTGTGCAGGGGGGCATATCCCCCCTGCATAAACACCTTTTTGTTGTTTTTTCTTTTTTTTTTTTTTTTTTTTGACAGACTTTAACGAAAGTGCTTTTTCAGTAAAAGCGCTTTCATTAAAGAGCTGCTCGTGATTTTGATTCGGACTGTTGAACCTTTGTTCAACAGTCCTAGATATATATATATATATATATATATATATATATATATATATATATATATATACATATATATATATATATATATATATATATATATATATATATATATATATATATATATATATATATATATCCATCCTCAACCCCTTTTTCCCATTTTTGTACATGGGGTTGGGATGTCACCTCAACAGTGACAATCATCTTGAGCTAAGGTTTACACCACCAGGTGGCTAGCCCTGCCATGGAGGACTGATATATATATATATATATATATATATATATATATATATATATATATATATATATATATATATATATATATATAGTGGCTAGATGTGACTGGACTTAGAGTGACCATCCCACCCACAAATCTCACAAATCAGGGACAAATCCAAAAAAATCAGGGACACTTTTAATATATTTAATATATGAGTCTTATTAACTTGAGACAGTCATAGAATAAGAGAATCTGAATAAAAACACATTTTCTGAAGTAAATGATGTCTACAACTTTAATTATTGTCATAATTTATTAAGTGTAATTTAACACCTTTTCCACAAAAGTCACTAGTTTTAGGAGTGATTAAGAGAGACAGAGCTATCATTTTTGTCAAAATCAGGGACATTCCTGAACATCAGGGACAGCTGAGAGGTCCGAATTCCCACCTGTAATTTAGAAAGCTGTCCAAATAGGATGCAATGGAATACAACTATAGGACCTTAATACCCTGAGTCATCTGTAAGATGGCCTCAGCTTTTGCATCCTTTACCATGTTGCTATTATTTTGGGTTATTCAGGCTTAATACTGAATATGGTAATCTTAAAAATACTTGTATTCAGAGTACGTGGAGACGTTTTCTTATGTCTGTTTTCACTCTGAAGAATGCAGAGGACTTCTGCTGACACAAGTTCACTAACTGATTTATTTATTGATTTATGTTTTATTTAACATTTTTTTACCAGGATGGTCCAACTGGACAACAGTGTCCATTTTCAACGGAGGCCCGAGGAGAAAAGCTCCAGCAAAATACATTTTTTACTAATACACATCTAGTACAACAAAGAAAAGGTTTTCTATACAGTTTATATGTATCTCTTTATTTTATTTATTTTACATTTGTTGACCGGGAAAGTCCAACTGGATGCATGTCCATTTTCAGTGGAGGCCTAGGGAGAAAAGCTCCACAGTTAAACTTTAAGGAAAATATAAGAAGTGTACAGAAACATTCAAATTTACATACAGCCTTGCAGAAATCAGTAAAGCTATTTATATACATAGGAGATGAATCAACAAAAATATAAACATGAGAGATGAGAATGACACATAAGTACAAATACAGTACTGCATGTCTTAGATTTTCTTAAGCCTCTACAGTACATCTAGTATAATATCTGACAGAATACAGTTTACAACTACGAGGAAGACAAGGATACAAAGGGATATAGGTAAGGGGGGAGGAGTTTACAGGACTTAACGAGTGTAGTTAGAGGTTATATCTGAGTGACGGAAAGTTATCCAGGGTTAGTACATGAGCAGAGCCAGGTAGATGTTAGGTGATCTTATCAATTAATTGGTTTGTAGTCAGAACATTTAGCAGGTTTAAAGACAGAGTAACAAACTAACAGTGCCTGATAACTGAATAATGAACAGATGTTAGGTTGAATTAAGGAATGAGTGCTATATCTGTATCTATAAAACTGCTGATCACTTTTGTGCATGCTTATGATCTGTATGCAATATCTTTGTGTTTATGATTTAAATATGGTGTCAACTAAGTGTAGCTGACACAATAGAATCAATGTTTCTCTGTTAAACACACATGCACAGGCGCGCACACACACACACACACACACAAAACACACGCTCTTTATTTTCATTGTTGGCGTGCCTCAGCTTGTTACACATAGGTTCATAGGTTCATAGGTAGGTACTAGGCTATCGGCCCTGGGGCTTATATAAGCCTAGCCAAAAATGTACCCTGACTTTCGCCACCCAAGAAAATTATTTTCCTGTGCCCCTGTCGAGCAGAGCCACAGAAGTGATCCCTGGGGTGAATTTCCTATTTCCCAGCCAATCATCAAGATTTTTCTTGAAGAGTGCTAATGAGGAGCTCTGTTTGACATAGATAGGTAGTCTGTTCCAGGGTATGGGAAGTCTCTGGGACAGGAATCTATCCCTCCAGCATGTTCTGTTTATTGTGGTGACAAGGTTTAGGTCCCTGGAGCATGTAGCTCGGAGGGATTGGGATTTCTTTCAGTGGAGCATATCCTGCAGCTCTGGCTTTGACATGGCTTTGTATGTTAAGCAGAGATCGCCTCTGAGTAGGTGATATGTGATGCAGTAAAGCTAGAATTATTTTTAGACGGTCTGCATACGGCATCTGTTTGAGGCCAGTAATCCTCTTTGTGAGGTATTTCTGTGACCTTTCCAGTTGTTGTAGATGTCTTGTGAGGTATATACCAAAAGGGGCGTTGTACTCTATAATGGGTCTAATGAGTGATGAGTAGAGGGGAACAATGACCTCTTTTTTTCTGAATGAGAAACCTTTTGTGATGAGGTGAGCCATGTAGAAGGATTTCCTGACCACTGCGGTGATGTGATTATCAAAGGAGAGACTATTATCCACCTGTGTCCCAAGGTCTCATCACATTTTCAGTGTTAAGTAGACTACCAGCTATGTGGTAGTTCATGGTTGCAGAGATTTTACCAAAGGGGATGACAATACACTTTTTGGCATTGAGCTTGAGGCCATTGCTTTGACACCTGGCATCTGTCTCAGTGAAGCCCTTTTGTAGTATGGCCACATCGTTAGGAGTTTCGATTATGGCTCCTAGTTTGCAGTCATCTGCAAACTTTGTTAGCCAAAGATCTTGTGTTTTAGCCTGTACTTCAGAGAAGTAGATACCAAACAGGAGAGGACCCAGGACTGAACCCTGTGGTACTCCACTTGTCACTGGTCTGAAGTCGGATTTGGAATCTGCTACTTTCACAGTGTGGGTTCTGTCCATGAGCCAGTTGGCAACCCATCTTGTGACATAGGGATTTATACCTAGTTTAGTAAGCTTATCTATAATTCCAGAGTGGGGGATGGTGTTGAAAGCCTTGGCAAGATCTAGATAAGCTGTGTGAACCACCTTACCCTCATCTATGGCTTTGATGACTGCTTCAAAGAAGTCAATCAGGTTTAGGAGACATGATCTGCCTTTTGCAAATCTGAACTGGGTAGGGTCCAGAGTTTGGAGATTACCAATGTCTTTGTTTATGAGTTCCATGATGATACCTTCCATGGCCTTGCAGACCAGGCTCATCAGGCTAATGGGGCGATAGTTCCTGGGTCCGTTGTGGCTCCCCCTTTGTGGAGTGGGATAACCTTTGCAGTGCACAATTCTGTGGGTGCAAAGCCTGAGGTGAGGCTATGATTGAACATGGTACTTATATATGGTGCCAGTTCATTCTGTAGTTCATGTAGAACGCAGCCTGGGATATTACCAGGTCCCATGGATGCTGTGTTCTTGGCTTTGGAGAGTGTGTTTTTTACCTGTGAAGCCATGATTACATGAACGTTGCATTCTTCCGGTATACAGACGGGCCCTCTAGGGGGTGAGAGGGGGGTAAAGTTAGCACTGAACCTATCTGCCAGGATGTTGGCAATATGAGTTAGTTCTGTATATTTAATGCCATTGTGCTGTAACTCAGAGCAGATCTGAGTGTTGCCATTGAGATTCTTGACATAGCTATAGAATGCTTTGTGGTTGTCTTTAAAGTCAGTGGCAATTTTGTTTTCGCAACTAGCTTTGGAGGATTATATGAGGGATCTCAGCTTCTTACTGAGGTTGACCAGTTCCTCCAGTCATGGGATTTTACTCTTTTTTGCAACAGTTTCTTTCTTCTGTTGTAGAGTTTGTTTATGGCAGATGACCACCAGATTGGCTTCCTTTTTTTGGAGGATAGCATCTTGGTTCGATTAGCAATAGCATGATCCATGCATTCGTGTAAGTGCTTATAAAGTGCATTTGTGTAGGATTCAGCAGTCATACCTCTATTGTCCATCTGCATGGGTGTCATGAAGTTTGCCACTTCTGTCTTAAGAAGTGTGAAGTTGGCGTTGGACAAGTTTTTTTATGGTGGTTTCCCTAATTGGGGGTGGGGGCAGGATGTGGATGTCTAGGGTGATTAGCGTGTGGTCGGAGTTGACCAACGAGGAATTGACATCTGGTGTGGAACACCAGTTGCCCATTCTGGTAATGACCAGGTCTAGAATATTGCTGCCCCTGGTGGGGGTGTGAATAAGTTGATCCAAGGTGTTGGAATTTATGAATTCCAGAAAACGTTGAGCAAAAGAGTTGGTACATGAGTAGTTTTCCCAGTTAATAGTGGGGTAGTTGAAATCGCCCATTATTAGGGTGTTGGGTTGTACCCTAATACTTTCCAGTGTATCAAGAAATGAGGAGTGGGAATCCTGGGGCATTGTGGGGGGTCTCTAGCAAGCTACAATTTGGATTGCGGTCTTGCCCAGAGTTAGTTGCACTTGGATAATCTCGGATGCATTATGCTGTGCAACTAGTCTGTAGGTGTGGATATCCTTAATGAATATGGACACGCCTCTACCTTTAGTGCTTCGTTCTGGGTTAAGTGGCCAAAAGATGTGGTATGATTTATAGCCTGGTAATGCAGGGGTGCTCTCTGGAGCTTTGAACCAGGTCTCTGTCACTGCACAGATGTCGATGTTCTCCATTTTAAGGAGTGCCTCGAGTGAGTGAATTTTTAGGTTTAGACTTCTAGCATTGAGTAGCATTACCCTCAGATTTTGCTTGCTTGTACCTGTTACGGTGGTGAATTTGTCATTTGAACCTTGCCTAAAAAAGGCAACGTAGGGGTGGCAAGAGCCTTAACCAGTATCTGGAATCCCAAGGGCGACAGGTGCAAGCCATCTCTGGCAAAGTATCGTGGTCTGTCGATCATGTTGTCCCAGACAGGCAAATACTGGATCCCCTAAGAATGACACCAGAAGCTTAGCCAATTGTTGAATTCAATCATTTTGTTTTGTACTGTGGTATCATTCTGGGTGATGGCAGGATGCTACTCAGGGCTAGGGTCATACCTGCTTGGGCTACAAGATCGGAGAGCTCCTCCATGTCTCTTTTCATGTAGTCCAGGGAGGTACGTCTCAGGTCATTCATACCAACATGGACAATAACAGTGTCATATTTGTACTTGTTGTGGAGTGACCTGAGTGCATGCTTATGTGGTTGATCCTGGCACCTGACAGGCAGCTGACAGTAACTTTCTCCTTGTTTAGCCTGGTGAGTGGAACATCAGTGTGCCTGACTATAGAGTCATCTATGACTAGAGTGTTGGGTACGTTGTTATGCCTTATGGACTGTGGATGAGTGGCACACTGAGTTTGTGGGCTATGTGTCATTTGAGTTGTGTTGGGGGTGGAGTTTGCTTGCGTTTCTGCTTTGGAGGTCACTGATGCTTGGGCACGTTTTTATTGAGAGCCTCCGCGAATGTAGGTGTGTGTTTTGTGTTTCTATGTGTGTGTTTTGGTGGTGTAGGTTTTGAAGAACTATGTGATGAGTGTGGTGAGGTGCAAGTGTTTACCTTCTCCTCTTGACTGTCTAGTCCAGTCTTGGGTGAAGAGAGCTTTGCTTCCAGTTTGGCTATATAAGTGCATCTCTCACAGGTTGTAGTGTTGGGTGGTAGGAAGAGAGGGTTGTCTGTGTTCATGAGGCAATTGCTGCATTGCCCCAAGATGCCCAGATTCATCAGGTAGACAGGAGAAATCACCGGGAGCTGACCCTTAGACATGCTTGGATAAGTGCTTATTTATTAAGTACTAAAAACTGCTTTCCTCTAGACAAGTGAAGAAAGTTGAGTGCTGTAGTAATTTGCAGCTTATTTAGTGCTTACAACGGGTTCTGAACAAGTGCTGAATTCAAAGAAACAGAGTTGAGTGCTGAAACTAGAAAACCGGCTAGTTCTAAGAAACAAAATTAAGCTAGAAGGTTTCCCTCAAACACAGAAAGGCTTGAGGGCTCAGACGCCTACAAACAGTCTAGACCACTTACAGGAAAGGCAGAAAACAAGCTTAAAAACTTTTTTTCTTTCTTTCTTTCCCAGATGCTCTCTTTGTACACAGTAGGACTGCCTGAAATCAGAATATGATCTCACTGCACTCAGTTGAGTGAGCAAATGAGATGGCCCAGAAGGAGTATCCAAACCCAAATTTACAAGAGGGGTGGGCAGTTTCAAAGCCACCAAGATTAACATCAAAACAAAAACAGAGAGGGTAGGTAGGGAATTAACTGAAAAAACAGAGTCAAAACTTCCTGTTCAGTTAATATTCAATGCAACACAAATAAATCAATTAAAATGCTGTATTATTTGAAAAAAAGTGCAGATAAAAGGTACTTAAATTCTCTTATACATCTAGTTGAATACAGCTAGATCTTAGCCTGTGAACACTGAAGTTTTAAGCAGAAAATATTCCAAAATGCACCACTTAAATAGGCAGTGACAGGATATCAATGAATGAGACTATGCCCACCTGCAATTACTAACAGGCAATAAAAATCTAGCAAGCACTAACTGAAAAAATAAATCAATTAAAATGCTGTATTATTTGAAAAAAGTGCAGATAAAAGGTACTTAAATTCTCTTATATGTCCAGTTGAATACAGCTAGATCTTAACTGGCCAAAGCTGAGGTTTTAAGCAGAAAATATTCCAAAATGCACCACTTAAATAGGCAGTAACAGAATATCAATGAATGAGACTACCCTCGCCTGCAATTACTAACAGGCAATAAAATTCTAGCAAGCACTAACTGAAAAAACAGTGAGCAAATGAGATGGCCCAGAAGGAGTATCCAAACCCAAATTTACAAGAGGGGTGGGCAGTTTCAAAGCCACCAAGATTAACATCAAAACAAAAACAGAGAGGGTAGGTAGGGAATTAACTGAAAAAACAGAGTCAAAACTTCCAGTTCAGTTAATATTCAATGCAGTACAAATAAATCAATTGAAATGCTGTATTATTTGAAAAAAGTGCAGATAAAAGGTACTTAAATTCTCTTATACGTCCAGTTGAATACAGCTAGATCTCAGCCGGCCAAAGCTGAGTTAGCCCAGTGGACTTAACGTTGTTTTTCCTTCTGAGAATTAAAATTACTTTGTCAAACCCATGAGTGGGGAAGCATATTGCAAGTTGCAACACAAGAACAAAATAAAGTATGAGGAGGCTAGGTGACGTCTAACTGGTCTGCATTGTTTCATTTAAATGCCTAATCAGGGCACAAGTTGCTTGCTTTCCAGATAAATGCCCTAGTACTGATTGGGCAGCAGGAGGTAGAGCTGAATTGCTACACCATGCAATCCTCGTTCCTTCACAAAGGAACTGATGCACATGAGTATCAGGCTGCTGGCCAAGAACCCGCTCATGTGTCACTCTCTCCTTACTCTGCCTATGGCTGTTTTGAGGAGCTTGGAACAAGGCAATTGACTGGACCTGCCTCCCAAGTAAGAAGTTGCTGAACAGTGCAAGTTGCATTTACATGAAATAGAACTGTGCATGGTGATAACGGGGTTCATGATCAATACCATACAGCCATGGATTTAAACACCCCATAAAAACAAAATGGCTGCCAAAGAGAACATGGGGCTGAGGAGGTTTCCCTTTTGCTTGCTGCTAACATTTGATTGTGCCAGGCTGCATTGTCAGGTAAGAAGTCTCAATCCATGGATATTTCCTGTACTACTAGGGGTTGATCTTCGTTAAAAAACAAAATTAATTGTATTGACTCTTATTTCTTTGATTTGAATATTTCATATGCCCTGAAGACCTGCAAAATTTAGTTTCCTAGAAGTAAACATGGGAGGTGATAGTCTGTGTTGTACAGCCTCAAACTGATTATCTGTCCAGTATAACTTGAGAGACATGTATGAGGTCTGAGTTACTGCTCCTTCTTTTAAAAATGTTTGCCATTATTATTTTGCACCAATGGAATTTTATGTGGGGTAGTGTGTATAGGGGTATACATGGGATGCATCAAAGCTATTCCCTTCACTTTTGCTCAGCCAACAATAACTGTACATGTTTTACATGTTACACTGGACAGTGCACTGGTGATTGAGTGACCCTTCCTTATAGCCAGGTATTGTTCTTGTTGGGTTTAGAGTCTCTACTGCAGGGAGATGATGCCACAAGACGGTGAAGTGTTTTTTGGTAGACCAGCATGTGACTGTGGTGATGCCTGAGAGGACTTGGCTGCCCTGGCATGAATCATCACTTTACATGTTAGTATTGGGGTACTGCTTTGCATGCATCATTGTTTTACATTTCAGTATTGGGGTACTCCTGTGTTGTCCATTATAAGAAGAAAAGATGCCAGTCCTCAGAATCCCTAAACTAACTTTGTGCAAGATAGTAAGTGTAGGCTCATGTCTAGGAGTTAAAATCACAATTATAGTTCCCAATGACTGTTAGCTCTTAGAACAGTAATGAAATTGAAGATAACTAACTGTATTATCAAGACCTTATTGAAATTTGTTGAGAGCTTCCCAGAGGAATGAGCTGACCATTAGCTAGCGGTAATATTCTGCACATTTACTCTACATTATGTGAGGCTTGTAGACTGCTGTGTGGAATTAAAATGACTTATTTTTACCAAAGTTTAAATATACTTTTATCAGAATCTATGAACACAACTGTTGTCTTCCTCATTCACTCTCATAAGATGATCTTCATGATCAAATCAACTCTCCACAGTCACACTACATTTGGTCATTAAATTACATTCATACAAATGTCTTCTGCACCTCTGTCCTGAGACTGCATACTTGTTCCTTTATTAAAGGAGCAAATATGTAACCTCAGAAGAGAGACACAGAAAATATGCACTAAACAAGGCGCACATTGACCTGTACTACTTTGGCAGGATTCCTTCAAGCCCTGCATAAGAAAAAAATTACCTCAGGGTCTTTGAACACTGTTGTTCCTTGTTTACCCATGAACTGCTGGAATAGGATGGTCTTCATGATCAAATCAACCTGCAGTTTCTTCTTAAGCCCTACTACTATTAGGTGTTAGTCATATTCAAAAAATTTGAAATGATTTTTCTCCAACACTGAAATCCTCACAACCACCTGTCACCAAATGTGCCTTTACTCAATTGCAATTGAGATGCAGTTGGAGGAACCATTAAAGATAGTTGAATAAATCACCTGACTGCAATCTCCAATCACATCGCTGATGCAATTTTCATGCAAACTGTGATGACCGTGCCCTGGCCCAGCAATCAAGGAGCCACAGTCCTCACCACTAACACCAGGGAGGTTGTCTCATAGAAGAGGAAAGGATAACCAATACACACAGTAAAGTACAATTTCCCTTAAGTGCACAAAGAGATCACAGTCAGTCTGGGGCTGGTTGCTCCCTTGCTCTCCAGGTCCCCAATAAGACTCCCCCACTGGCACAGCTATAGGGTCCAGATCTCAGCCTAGCTAGCAAGCTAACCTCCAGTACCCTCTCTGTCCCACCAGTGCTTTGTGTCCCTGTCCAGGTAGCTGGCACACCACACACACACACACTTTGAGATAAATATTTATACAACTTCACAGACACTCCTGGGAAAGGCTGACACAGATTCTCCAGCTGTGCCCCTTTACCCAGACTATACAGTAGTAATTTCTGCCACCACCAGCTAATACTTATCAGCTACCAAAAGGCCCTTAAAAGGGTGTACAATTATTACTGTGTAATATTATTATCCAATTGGTAATGTGACTATTCAGTCTAAGGCTTATTAGAGTGGCGTGTTACAATAAACTCTATAAATATGCAATGTACTCTAGAGCTTACTTATCTCTATACAAACCAGCCACAGGTAAAGCTTTTTAAAAACATTTAATAATAAATAATTAAAAACGCAAGACAATACTACTACACCACAGTGATATCTAAGAGTTCAGAGATCACACAGAAACTTAAAACAATACAGTAGGAAAGTTCTGATATTACAGAAAACACTTGTCTAACTTTCTTCTAAGTTCCTAGCTATTACTACAAGAAAACATATTTCTAAGACACTACTTACAGAAGACAACAGGCAGAGTGCTGATAAGTTAGATATCAGGATCAAAATGCTCACAGTCTCTCACTGAAAAATAGTTTTTAAGCTCACTAACAAACATCTTTGCTAGGCCCTCCCAGATTACATCATTTTGACACGTAGGTTTTCCCAGTATACACATTACATCATTTTGACACTTAGTCTTGAGTTCCCAGGCCAACAAACTGCATTATTTAGTAAGCTAACACCTGCTCAGGAAATTACAATAAAAGACATTTCACATTACACTCTAGCAATTATTCCTTAAGTTAAAACAATAGAAAGAATGTGTTCAGCCAGCCGCTTCGGCACCACTATTTGGATAATTTTACTTCAAAGAACATTTGAAATGCTTGGCTTAGTTTTCCTTACAGCAGATGGCAATGTTGCAACAATCTTGAAGTTCACATTTTACAATGTTTTCTTTCATTTAAAAACACAAGCCAGTATTTTACATTTATATATACAAATGATAGAATTATGTATCAAATTCTATTTGACTAGGCTGGCAGCCTTCGCCTATCTTGCCCCAGTCTTCACATCTCTTTCCCCCTGGAGAACTCAAGCTAGTTTTTCAAGTGACCCTTGATAAACACCACTTGAGAGGGTTAGGTCTATCTGGGTGTACCTCACCCCATTCCCTGTCTTGAGAGCCCATCTGCATTGGCATTGCTTATCCCACTGTGGTGCTACACTGACATATCAAATGCTTGCAATCCCAGGCTCCATCTTAGCAACTTGGCATTTTGCTGACTGGCTCTGTTTAACCATGTTAGAGGGTTGTGATCTGTTATAACAGTCAATTTTCTTCCATACAGATAAGGTTGACGTTTTTGCACTGCCCACACTATTGCTAGACATTCTTTTTCTACAGCTGCATAGCATTCCTCCCTGGGTTGGAGCTTATGACTGAGATAAACCACTGGGTGCTCTTCCCCCTCTGAAGAAATATGGCTAAGCACAACCCCAACCCCATGGTTTGTAGCATCCACCTGCACAACACATTATTTGCTGTAATCTGGACTGGCTAACACAGGGAGTCCTCCTAAAGCTTCTTTAAGTTTCTGGAATGCCTGCTCACATGCTAGGGTCCACACTACCTTATCTGGCCTGTTCTTCCTTGTCAGTTCTGTGAGGGGAGCAGCTATGGTACTATAACTGGGGATGAGCTTTCTGTAGTACCCTGCTGTCCCTAAGAATGCCCTCACCTGCTTTTTGGTAACAGGTGCAGGCCATGCCTGAATAGCTTCCACTTTGGCAGGTTCTGGCCTTATCTTACCCCTCTCTACTCTATGTCCTAGGTTGGAGACCTCTGCCATATCCACCTGACATGACATAATGTTCGACCCTGCCCTCTGTAGTCTGCCCAGCACTTCCCTGACATGCTGAAGGTGCTCTGGCCAGGAATGGCTGTAGATGGCAATATCTTAGGTAAGTAAGGGCAACCCCTCCTGCTCCTGCTAGGATATTATCGACCAGCCTCTGGAAAGTTGCTGTGGCATTCTTCATCCCAAAGGGCATCTTTGTGAACTCATACAAGCCAAAAGGTGTCAGAAAGGCTGACTTCTCTCTAGCACTGGGAGTCAAGGGCACCTGCCAGTAACCCTTGGTAAGATCAATGGTTGTAAGATGCTTAGCCCCACCCAGCTACTCTAGGGCCTCATCTGTCCTAGGCATGGGGTAAGCATCTGACTCAGTGTGACTCTTTAATTTCCTGTAATCCACACAGAACATGGTGCTGCCATTCTTCTTTGGCACCAGTAAAACTGGCAAGGCCCAGGAACTGTTGGACTCTTGAATCAACCCTAGTTCCAACATTTCCTGTACCTCCTCTCTCAGAGTCTGTTTGACTCTCTCAGGCACCCTATAAAGGGCCTGCCTAATAGGCCTTTGAGGTCCTGTATCCACCTGGTGCTGCACCAGGTGGGTGCTCCCTGGTTTCCCATTGAATATGTCCCCAAATTCCTGCAACACTGCTCGGATTTCTCAAACCTGGGTAGGAGATAGCTGCTGGGATATTGCTACCCCTTCCACTGAGGTGTCAGCCCGAGCCACACTGAGGAGATCAGTCCCCAGATCTCCCTCAGACTCCTCCTGCAATCCACTGCAAATGCACAGCACAAGGGCCTCCCTATCATGGTAAGGTTTCATCATGTTAACATGGTAAAATGTGTGCCCCTGCCATCTGGCTAGCACTTCCACCATGTAGGTAACATCACTTACCCTTCTTACCACCTTGTAGGGTCCCTCCCAAGCTGCTTGCAGCTTGTTGTGTCTGACAGGAATGAGAACCATTACCTGCTTCCCCAGAGCATATTCTCTAGCTCGAGCATTCCTGTCATACCACACCTTTTTCTGTTATTGGGCTTCTGCCAGGTTCTCCTGGGCCAAGCCCATGAGTTCCCTGAGCCTTGTCCTGGGATTTAGGACATATGCCACAACAGACTCCTTGTGACACTCACACTCACCTTCCCACTCATCTCGAATTAAATCTAGAGGTCCCCTCACACTACACCCATACAGCAACTCGAAGGGTGAAAAACCTGTGGACTCCTGGGGAACCTGTCTGTAAGCAAACAACAGATGGGGGCAAATATTTGTCCCACTCCCTCTTAAACTGATCTGCAAAGGCCTGTAGCATGGACTTGATTGTAGCATTTAACCCCTCAACAAGACCATTAGTCTGGGGATGTTAGGGGGTGGTCTTCATGTGCTTTACCCCACAGGACTTCCACAGACAAGCCAGCAGGTCTGACATGTAATTGGCACCTCAGTCAGTCAGTATTTCTTTTGGGAAACCTACCCTGCTGAAAATCTCTAGCAAAGCATTTGCCACCTTCTCTGCCTCAGTGGTGGACAAAGACACTGCCTCACGGTATCGTGTAGCATAATCCACTACAACTAGGATATACATTTTCCCTCTAGAACTTGGGGTACTCAGAGGACCCACAATATCCATAGCTACCCTCTGAAATGGCTCATCAATCACAGGTAAAGGCATCAAAGGAGCTCTCACCTTGTCTCCTGCCTTGCCTACCTTTTGGCACTGCTCACAGGTCCTGCAGTACCCTGTTACATCTCTGGAAATTCCAGCCAATAGAAGTTCTGCATAATATGCCTCTTTGTACGTTTTATGCCCATATGACCTGCAAAGGGAATATCATGGGCTATGGCTAGAAGTGCCAGACGGTAAGCTCTAGGCACTACCAATTGTTGTACTCTCTCACCTTTGAACCCTCCCTCAGGGGTCCACTCTCTGTATAGTAACCCTTTGTCCCAGTATACAGATTCCCCCTTCCCTTGAGAATCAGGTGCCTCCCTAGCTACCTGCCTCAGGCCTTGCAATGTAGGGTCTGAAAGCTGAGCCTGTCTCAACTCTCTCCTTGTAACCCTTCCCAGCTCCCTTTTCACTGGAATTCTGGCATCCTCTGACAGTGTTGCCTCACTGTCAGCCTGGGTACTACTACTAACCTCTCCCTTTACAGTTACCCTGTCCAAGGGAACATCACTACCCACAAGCAGCTGTGGCTCACATTCAGTCTCACTGCTACAGCATAGCTCACTCCCTGAAGTAACCACCTCACCAGTCCTGGCTGCAAGTATGCAGTCTTTCTGGGTCTCCCCCAGGCTACCAGACCCACATACTTATCCCCTAGCCTGACTGTGTGTAACTGCATAAGTACATGGGACTACCTCATCCAAATCCTTCCCTCTCAGGACATCTGCTGGATGGTAGTTCCATACCCCTGTTGTCTCAAGACAACCTACTACTAGCATTTTGTCTTTCCCACTTACTGGCTCCAAAACATTTGGTTCCCCACCTTGCTTCCATGGACATCTGTATGCCACATGCCCCCCACTGGTTGTATTCAAAACATTTAACCCTAGCTCCTGGACATGCACCTGGACTAGTGGCTTCCCCTGCTACTGGCAGATTCTGTTGGGGCAGTCTGTGCTGCCCACCATGGGTTCCTTTAGACCCATGAGCAGTACTGGTGGTTCCCTTCCTGTGCAGGGCTGCCCTGCTAGCCAGGTATAGGTCTCCCTTCTTCCCCAACTCATCTGAAATAGCACATTGTCTATCAGCTAACCAGATCCTCATGTCCTCAGGCAAAATGCTAAGGGTTTGTTCGCTCACCAAAAGGTCTGCTAGCCCTTCAAAAGTGGTGACCTGACATCCACTCACCCAGCTATGAAAATAAGTGCTCAGTTCAGCAACATATTCACATACATTTTCATCTGCCTTGCATCTATGCTCACAAAACATTTTCCTATACATTTCAGGTGTTAGCTTAAAACATTCTAACAGGCATTTTTTACAGCAGTATAATCAAAACAGAAAGAGTCAGGCATTTGTGATATACAAGTTACAGCTTTCCCATGGAGTAAGGGGGTCAGGAACTGTACCTAGTGCCTATGGCTAACACTATACTGTTTGCATAACCTTTAAAACATGTGAATGAAACTATCAAAATTATCCCCCTCTTTAAATTGCAGAAGAAATTCACTGACCTGTTGTGCTTCTGGGGTCCAGTTACTCCCTTGCTCATTACCTCCATGACTCTGGCGAAGAGTCAGCATTTCCCTCTCATGCTTCCTCTGATGCTCCTTTTCTTTGGCTTCTATCTCCAAATGCCTAGCCTGCAGCTCAAGTCTCTTTAGCTCCAGCTGGATTTTTAAGTCCACTGCAGAAAGGCTGAGCTGTCCATTCTTCGAGGATATTGTATCTCCACTGCCAGTCTGATTGTCCTTCGTAGAAAGGTTGAGCTGTCCATTCTCCAAGGATATTTTATCTCCACTGCCAGCCTGGTTGTCCTACTGGTTGCTGTTTTCTGATGCAGCTGTAACCAAGGCTGCAATCAGGTCTGCCTTAGTCAGGTTTCCATGCACCAGTCCCCTAGCCTGGCACATCACCAGCTGGCTCCTTGTCAGCTTTCCATACTCATGTGCTGACATGCTGCCTGCTCACCCTGACTAACTAAGCTTACAAAAGAAATAAAACAATTGTGATCTGAACTCTGAGAATACACTGTATGGCTGATTTAGAGTACAAAACACCTTCAGAGATCACTGTACATAAGCTACAGGATTCACTCTACCCACACCACTGCAAATCACAAGTGAGGATATCTTATCCCAACCACTGTGAACCACAAATGTGAGGATATCTTATCCCAATCACTGCCACCAAAAATGTGACAACCATGCCCTGGTCCAGCAATCAAGGAGTCTCACTCCTCACCACTAACACCAGGGAGGTCATCTCATAGAAGAGGAAAGGATAACCAATACACACAGTAAAGTACAATTTCCCTTAAATGCACACAGAGATCACAGTCAGTCTGGGGCTGGTTGCTCCCTTGCTCTCCAGGTCCCCAACAAGACTCCCCACTGGCACAGCTATAGGGTCCAGATCTCAGCCTAGCTGGCAAGCTAACCTCCAGTACCCTCTCTGTCCCACCAGTGCTTCATGTCCCTGCCCAGGTAGCTAACACACCACACACTTTGAGATAAATATTTATACAACTTCACAGACACTCCTGGGAAAGGCTGACACAGATTCTCCAGCTGTTCCCTTTTATCCAGACTACACGGTAGCAATTTCTGCCACCACCAGCTAATACTTATCAGAAACCCAAAAGCCCTTAAAAGGGTGTACAATCATTACTGTGTAATATTATTATCCAATTGGTAATGTGACTATTCAGTCTAAGGCTTATTAGAGTGGCTTGTTACAATAAACTCTATAAATATGCAATGTACTCTAGAGCTTACTTATCTCTACACAAACCAGTCACAGGTAAAGGTTTTTTAAAATATTTAATAATAAATAATTAAAAATACAAGACAATGCTACTACACCACAGTGATATCTAAGAGTTCAGAAATCACACAGAAATTTAAAACAATACAGTAGGAAAGTCTGGATATAACAGAAAAACACCTGTCTAACTTTCTTCTAAGTTCCTAGCTATTACTACAAGAAAATATATTTCTAAGACACTACTTACATAAGACAACTGGCAGAGTGCTGATAAATTAGATATCAAGATCAAAATGCTCACAGTCTCTCACTGAACAATAGTTTTTAAACTCACTAACAAACATCTTGGCTAGGCCCTCCCAGATTACATCATTTTGACGCTTAGGTTTTCCCAGTATACACATTACATCATTTTGACACTCAGTCTGGAGTTCCCATGCCAACAAACTGCATTATTTAGCAAGCTAACACCTGCTCTGGAAACCATAACAATAAAAGGCATTTCACGTGTACACTCTAGCAATTATTCCTTAAGTTAAGACAATAGAAAGAAAGAATGTGTTCAGCCAGCCGCTACAGCACTACTATTTAGATAATTTTACTTCAAAGAACATTTGAAATGCTTGGCTTAGTTTTCCTTACAACAGATGGCAATGTTGCAACAATCTTAAAGTTCACATTTTACAATGTTTTCTTTCATTTAAGAACACAAGCCTGTATTTTACATTTATATATACAAATGATAGAATTATGTATCAAATTCTATTTAGCTAGGCTGGCAGCCTTTGCCCATCTTCCGCCAGACTTCACACAAACACTTAGTGTTGGCAAGTTAAAAAGGAAAAATGTACCATGTAGACGGTACACTTTCTTATTTCAACAAAAGAAGACTGCATTTCTTTTTTTTTATTTCACCAATGCACAACAGTTTTAAAAAGGGGGCAGTGCACGCCCCTGCACCCAGGTGTAAATCCACCACTGGTCAGCCTTTTCTTCATTCTGGCCTCTGATTTTTGCAGTTTTATCAGTTCATCTGAATAGCTGTTTTAAAGCTTCTTCCATTTATTCCAACCTTATATATCATTTACCTGTCTTGTTTATTTTAATCAGCTCTGAGCGTATTTGATTACTTTTTTCCCCTAAATTACTGGAAGCCAAAGCTAGAGCTTGAAATGCCTTTTGCTGAACAGCTACAGGATTCTTCTCATTCAGTGTTTCCTCTTCACCTTTTCTAATCGATTTTCTTTCAAGCTCTCTAAGTTTTGGTTTTGCTGCCATCCAGGCAGAACACTTACTAGCCAGTAACCGAATTTTATTCAGACTGGCAGAATTACTATCCCTTATCTCTCAGCTTCTTTTTTTCACACTGCAAGAGCTGAAATTAGGATGTTGATCAGTGTACAGTCATCTTGGAAGTTCTCTAAAATAAATAATGTCAGGGATAAGAGACACCCTTTTCCAGTCCTGACTTGCTTTTTAATAGTGAAATTGAAGCTATGACTGCTACATAAATTGGAATGGCATGGCACAGAATATGACCATAATTTAGGAAATCATATGGAAAACCCATGTTATCTAACAACAAAGATGTAGAATCTGTTTAGCTTGTCAAATGCTTTACAGGCACCACACTCAACCCACCATTGGTCAGTTTACTAACTACATTTCAGAATATGTAAAAGTAATGTCTTTCAGCTTTTCCCGGTTAGGGGTCGCCACAGTGGAACTCCGGTCCGCTAATGATTGGCAGTGGATTTTTATGGTGCTGAGTTACCAGCCCAATGCCCAGCTTTCAAGGAAGGCACACCCATTGTATCTTTAATGTCACTTGACTGTGGGGAGGACATGCAGACTCCACACACAAGGCGCTCCAGCCGAGAATAGAACGGGAGAATCTCTTGCTGTGAGGCGACAACACTAACCACTGCACCACTGCGGCCCCACACTGAAATCAAGGCAATGGTGTGTAAAACATCTACAGTTAGATGCTACAATGTATCATCTGTTGAGCAATTATAACATGAAACTTCAAACTTTTGAAAGTCAAAAAACAAACCACAATCCAAAAATCGGCCTCGGTTGCAACAAGATGAAGAAAGATAAAAAAATTCAAATAAGCAACTAAGAAGTGCTTACAGAAAAACTTTAATTTAACAAATAAAAATAAATCAGATACATCCAGTGAATCAAGAGCTTTCGTCTCCAACCATTTGGAGACTTTATCAAAACAGAGCATGCCCCAACTGACAGCAAATTTATAATACAAAGTTAATTACTGAACCAATCAACATCCAGGGTTCATGAATAATTTATGAGCAATGACTATTCCTACAATTTACATCTAATAATGTCAGATAATCACACATAAAACATTCATCATCCTAAATATTATCCACTATAATACATATAAATACATAACTATAAAATACATTATTAAAATAAAATTGAATATGTGTAAATAAAATCTAATAAAACCTCAACATTTCCTATATGTTGTACACTTCAAATAACCCTAATATATTGTAATATAAATGAATAAATACATGTATAAACACATAATAGATACAGTATAAAATTCACCAATGTATATATATAAAACATAAAATTAATGCATATGTTTCAACTATTAAAAATTACTAGAACATTTCTTTAAAAGCATCATCTGTCTAAAGCTTTTAATCTTAAAAAGCAAGTAATTGCAACAGATTCATTTAAGCATGGTCATTGGGTTGCATTAGTTTTCAGCTGCCATATGGCCTCACTTTTCTCCAAATATAAAGTCCAAGATCCACCTCCTGGGTCCAGTTCAATAAGTTCAATGTTCTTGGTATTTGCGTGTGGAATAAATATTTGTTATACACAGTTCGTTTTTTATTTCTCTCGATATCTACGGCTTTCTTTTGGTTTAATAGTGACTTTTAGAAGCTTCCACTGTTGGTAGTTATTGGTTTTGTTTCGTGGAGAGATTATGGAGAGAGAGACTGCACCGGATTCCAAGGGGCAGGATGAACTGGGCCAATCACGCAAATTGATTGGTCAGTTAACCGAATTGATAGATCTGCTCACCCCATTGTGCCAATCCCTGGCGGGAACTAGCTCTAATGTTACACGGACTATAGGAAGCAGAACCAAAGGGTTTTTTATGCATCAACATAAGAGAAAAAGGGAGCTTATGGGCAACAATTTTGAAGCCGGCGACCTGGTTGAACTGAATGGTGGAACTTTCAATCCGGATGCTACACCAAGGGTTTTGTGTAACAACGAGGTGGGAACTGCTAATGGTGAATATGCAGAAGGAGGGAACTTAGCGCTTACATCTAAAGTACCGATACCACATTCGGCTAACTCAGGTACTGTTTCTGACAAAAGAGTCAAAGAGATTAGTGAATGCCTTAAAGTTAAATATAGTTTTAAGCTGGACAACGGAGCTCCTCAGGGACTTCCTAATACGGACTCATATTTCATCAAAATGGACAAAATTTCAAAGTTAATGTTAAAATATAGAGTTTTGTGTATTGAAAATGCTTATCTTTCTGAGTGCATTAATAAGAACATTGTTCCAAAGGGACTAAGGGTATATAAATACCCTAATAACGTACAAGTGGGCTCTGACTTCCATAAGGAATTATTGGAAGTCTTTAATAACTGTGGACTGGATGTTTTAAAATTAATAATTAAGGAGAATGTTAAAACACAGGAGAAATTGCAGAGGGAAATAGATGAACTAGATAAATACATTAAGGAAGACTTGATTTTTGGAATAAAGGAAGAAAAAGATAAGTATTATAAAGTGAGAAATGATATTGATATCAAATGCAGTGATTTGATTGACAGAAAAATGAATAAATTGAAGAGGGATATACAGGAATACAAGAACAATGTTAGTTACCCTAAACCACCTTATTCCAACAAGAGTTTTTATGGATTAAATAAAAGGGAGAAAGGTAACAGTCCTATGGATCAAGGGTTTGATGGGTGGAATAATTATGAATACAATCAAGAATTTCCGCCATTGGTTAGGGATGAAAGTTTTCATTACAAACAGGACAATAGGAAGGGAAATTTTCAAGTGGGGGGGTAGAAGGGGGAGGGGGAGATATTAGACTTATATACCCCCAACCCTTGTGGAATAAACCCTGCCCAGGATATAGTTGTAGAACGATACAATAACACCTATGACGGTTTTTCTATTTATAATTTTAGTAATATTTCGTTGACTAAGGAGCATTTTAGTCTCCTGGCTAAGGGTCTTAAATACATTCCCTACATTAAAGGGGACTTAACAAAAACTTTACTAGACATCAAATTGTTTCTTAGGAAAATAAATTTGGAAATATTATTCTCTAAGAATAATATAAATAGAACAATCCAAAACCATCAAGGTTTAATGCGTAAATCCATCTATAACCCCCCATTACATCCTCAATTAAAACATTTTGAACTTAACCTTAGAAAAGGAAATTAGAAATGTACAAAGAAAAATTAAATATAAAACTAACTTGAGTAAGGATGAAAACATAATTTTGGGAGAATTAAAATCTAATTCCAGAGTTAGAATTATGAAACCTGATAAGGGTGGGGGGATAGTTATTATGGATTCTATATATTATGAGGGCAAAATGAACCAAATTTTAAGAGATGAAGTCAAATACACCTGTGTCTCAAGGAACGAAATAAACCTGGCATATAATAAAACTGATATTGTATTATAAGACATGCTACAGGAAGGAGTGATTGATAAAAAAATGTATATATATTTGAAAGTTGAGAAACCAAAAATTCCGAGTATTTTCAGAATTCCCAAGATTCATAAAAATCCTGAAGACCCCCCCCCCCCCTTTAAGGCCTATAGTATCTGCCGATGGATCTAAAACGTTGCCATTAGCTAAATATGTGGACATAAAAACTAAACACATTTGGGTCCATAATAAAGTCATTCTTAGGGACTCCTGGGATTTATTAAGAAAAATGAATTCTGAGTTTTATTCCGATAATTTGCTATTTGTTACTATAGACATAATTGATTTGTTTTCCTGTATACCATATGAAACAGGAATGAAAATGTTCGAGGAAGTCATTTTTCAAGATAAAATTATGTCACATAATGAAAAGGTAATGAGCACAGCACTCGTAGATATAGTTTTGAAGAACAATTTTTAAATTTTTAATGTTGAATTTTTTCAACAAATTCAAGGAGTATCCATGGGGGCTGCCTGTGCCCCTACCTTTGCAAATATAATTTTGGCAAAATGGGAAGAAACATTTGTTCTGCATTCTAAATTCAAGTCGTGCTGGTCTTTATATCATAGATTTTTAGACGACATAGTTATATTTTGGACAGAAAGCAGTGAAAAATTTGAAGAATTTATGGCATATATAGGCAACACTACTAACTTTCTTAAATTTGCCTATAAAAAATCATATGATAATCTTCAATATTTGGATTTAGAAATATGCAAGGTAAATAATGAATTAGAAACTAGGATATATAGGAAAACTACCTTCTGCAATTCTTTCCTTCACTACAATAGTGCACATCCGTTACATTGCAAAAGAAATATAGTGAAGGGACAATTTGTGAAAGGTTGTAGAATGACTAGCTTGGAGAGTGATTTTTTTGCGGAATGTGAACTACTCGAACAAATGTTTCTGGATAGGGGGTACCCCAAGGATTTTATTAAGAATATTAGGTCCGAAGTGGAAAGAGGTAGAATAGATTTAAACCTGTTAAGGGGAATATGAATATTAATGACAAGGAAAACTATGAAATGGGGAATAAAGAGACAGAAAATCTAGGTGTATATCAACAGGCGTTGGTTTTGGAATATAATGCAATTAACTATACTATAAAAGGAACTTTCCAAAAGGAGTGGGAAAGATTTATTACCCTTACTGATCTGGAAGATATACCCAAGTTACTACCAAAAGTGGTCTACAAAAATTCCAGCAGCATAAGGAATATTTTAGAAAACAAAAACAACAATGGTGACAAACAAACAAATTCCTTTATGGATGGTGGAAGGAAATTAGGCACCTTCAAATGTGGAAGGTGTAGTCAGTGTGAATACATTATTAATAACGGAGAGACTTTTTTGGAAAGTAGAAATAGATGGATATGAAGTAAAGAGTAGTATAATTGTGATACTAAGGGATTAATATACCTTCTATATGTCAGAAATGTGGTTCGTTTTATGTAGGGAAAACAGAGAGAACCCTGAAAAGAAGAATATACGAACACATTTATGATATTTCAAAAGGAAAAGAAACAAATGCATTATTTAAACATTCTAGAACATGTGAAGGGTATAAATTTCTTTTTTTAGTACTGGAGCAAATCAAGTATGACATTAGGGGTGGCATATGGGAAGAAAAAATAGAGTACAAAGTATTATGGTGGCAAGAAACACTGGAAGCAGGTAATTTTCCAGGGTTAAATGACCACCTTTCCATATTACCACTACTTAAATTAAGGGCTGCTAAAATATAATGAAAAAGATACAACGGTAATATGCTATTTAGGACAATAGATGGCACTGTTTCCTATGAGTTTGTATTTAGTACAATGGTATGCACTAACATTGTATTTATTCTCCTTAAAGTATTTTGTGTATTAATTGTATTTTAAATTCAAATGATTTTAATGTGACATATTTCTATATTAAATTTATTTATTGATATGTTTTTATTAATTAATAATGAATAAATGAATTTACTAGATTATAGGGAAATTAAGTAATGAATATTTATGAGCCCACTTGAACTCTGATTAGACTGTTTGAAATGTAATGTAGGAATACTATTGGATTATTAGTTTTAAATCTCTATAAATACAGTTGATGTGATTTATTTGTTCATCTGATGAAGTCCTAATTCATGTGGACGCAAACGCATATTTGATTTTAAAGTGTTAATGACATTGGTATTTGCATGTGGAATAAATATTTGTTATACACAGTTCGTTTTTTATTTCTCTCCATATCTACGGCTTTCTTTTGGTTTAATAGTGACTTTCGGAAGTTTCCACTGTTGGTAGTTATTTTTTTTAATCTAGACAACCCTCATACAAATGCATTCTTTGGGATACTAAAATACACAGGAAACACTCATCCAACTACCTATTTAACTGAATAAACTTGAAACTTCAACAAGGTATCTTTATTTATCCCACAGGGAGGGTATCAGAGAGAGAGAGAGTCTGCTAGATCTGTTAGGTAAAGTGATTTTATCTGAACTAATGCTTTGTACTGTGTTCCTTTTAGACATATTCTGGCAGCCTAACACTCCGAGGCAGACCCGGTTACTATGTACATCAATGACTATTTGAATAGTTTAGTATAAAAGTATCCTTCTTTTTTATGATAATTTTGGGACTTTTTAAACAAAATCAGGAGAATATAAATGGCTGATGTGACTTATTTTGTATCATTGCATGTTGCTGAATTTCAATGTTCCATCCCTCGCAATGCTGGTATTGAATTTCTTTGACTAGACCTAAACAATAGTACAGACCTTTCTACAACCGAAATGTGTTTACTTTTTGAACTGTTAGACATTCTATTAGAGGACAAATTTTTAAGGCAGGTACTTTCATCAGAAATTTGGTACGGCTATGGGAGCTGACATGTCCCTTCTTATGCCAAAATTCTGTTTTTACAGAGAAGGGCTGCACTGAACACCAGTTATAATGCATCCATTGATGTCTTGAAATCTGTGCAGAAATGGGCAGTAGATACAATTATTTCTGGATATTCAATTAGTTAGAAACCACAGAAAGGTTTTAATGGTTTCATATATTTATAGGAAATTCACATCTGCTAATAATAATTTACATACTCCAAGTAGCCATCTGGTTCATTTTATAAAATAAAATAACATTATTACGGATCAAGCCTTTATACTTTCCAGATTAATCCGTGAGGATATCAGGTTCAACAAGGAATTTGCTTTGCGGAAGGAGGTTATGGCAGAGTCTTTGTGACTGGCATTTCCCAGGGAGTTGTTTCTGCCAGACAGGATAAATATGAGTTTGAGTGACAGTAATGACACCATGGTACAAGGTCACCAAATAGTAACATATATATATATATATATATATATATATATATATATATATATATATATATATATATATATATATATATATATATATATATATATATATATATATATATATATATATATATATATATATATATATATATATATATATAGAAGTGCCCTTCTATTACCATGCAGTGTAGCCAGCAGTCAAATGAAGAGGGTAGTGGTGAACAAATGGAAGATCATATAACAGAATAAGGCTTTATGAAAGGCTCATCATCCTACTCATCTGTTCAAAAAAGGCAAGGGAGTATGTAACTTACAAATACTGTCAGTACAAGTTGTGTGGGACATTTAATTTTATGCGAGATGATCCCACAGAAGGAAATCTTGAAATAAGACTACAAGAATGTGAGTTGCAATAGCAGTTAAAATGTAAAATGGATTTTAAAATTACATTCATTGACTTGATAGAAGTTTCCATTGACTGAACAGTCATGAAAGTTTAACATTTTTCAACATAAAAGGCATTATTGTTTTATGGCTTTTCACTCTGAAGATGCCTTAGTCTAAACAGAGACAAAAGCACTACGTGGTTTTATAATAACCAGGTTTGTGAGTCAAGAAGGGTCCGGTTATTTTGTTCTGGATCTCCATAGCTATAGGTACTATCACAAGACTAGTACATATTATACTGAATTAAAAATGGCTTACAGCATTCCGCGCCAATCATACCTCTACCTGGTTAATCACTGAAATGATTAGTATTACTGCACGGTGCAGTTTGTTGGCACAGACATCCATCTGCCAGCAGTTCAACAACTGGCAACAACAGAAGACAGCATTAAAGACTCATATACTACAACTGGAATAGCTATAACACTAAACACAAGAGCACAAACTATGACGAAACCATGATATATGTGAACACCATTCAGCGACTTCCACAAAACTGCTATGATGAAATACAGAAAATAAAAATAGATTATTTAATTATAAACAGCCACCAATTGCATTCAAGTATTCTTTTCATTTCCTCGTGGACTGAGACTCGGTACTCATAGGTGACCATCATGCAAGCAATAATCAGGGGATGTTTGCCCTAACTATATAATCCCTGAAGCCACTGACAATACTACACATGGGTGCCTCCGGCTACATCATACCCTACTTGCAGGACAGTCCTCCCATCACAATCCAATCACTTTTGGATTTCTCCTTCGGCACATGCAGAATTCTAATCTCCAGTATCGGCCAGTACATGGGGGGGGGCATAGCCACCACCTCAGGATGGGTCGGTCACTCAGTCGTATTCTCCATGCTCAGTCCCTCTAGCATCCAGGCTGTAATCCAGCTCAGATCACATGGGTCACAGTCAGACCTTTGACCCTTAGCAATATGGAGGTAGGCCTCATAACATCATTTTATAGCATAAATGCAGCAAATAAATGCAACAAAAAAGTTTAAATGAGTACTTGGGAGAGTATCACCTTTATAGCACGCTGTAATTAAATAGCTTAACAGTAAGACCATGCCTATCCATAATATTTATTTTATTTTATTTATTTGTTAATCATGATAAGCCAACTAGCACAAGTACCTTTTTAAGACGACCTGGGGCACTGTCTGGTTAAGTGACTTAGCCATAGCACGCAAACAAAGACTGAGAAAATCTAAACCAAGGCTACGGGAGCACATTTGTGTGCAACTCAGAGATAGCATTATTTATCTGCACTAAACTAACATAATATTTATATTTCTTTTGAAATAATGTTCCTTTCAATTGGGTTTGTTAAGTACCTTAAGTTATTTCCTAGATTTGTATTGGTGGTAATGAGATGGGAGTTCAGGTCTTGGCATTCAGTTTTGAAATTCCATTCTGTGACTCGCAAGTCCCTTTACCTGCACAATATGAATGACTGCTCAAATATGTCGCAACATCATATACACACAGGTGAATAGTGAGTGTACCAGGCATGTTGACAGGCAGTGCAGGTTCACCACAGGTAAAGACACATCTTATAAATTAATTTATTTAAAATGCTGGGCGGAGTATCAATGTGCATTCTGTCAGTCAATAAATGTTGTTATTAAACAGCACACAGTCATTGGCCCTGCTACTTCAACAAGTAAAGCTCTAAAGAAATCAAAAGAAAAATAACTATGCAAAAATGCAGTAACATATTGTAGAATTATTTCTATCTATCTATCTATCTATCTATCTATCTATCTATCTATCTATCTATCTATCTATCTATCTATTTATCCATCTATCTATCTATCTATCTATCTATCTATCTATCTATCTATCTATCTATCTATCTATCTATCTACCAACTTTTCTTTTTGTCTGTTTATCTAGCTATATATGTGGGTATCTGTCTGTCTGTATCTATTTATCTCTCTATTTTGCTTTCTGTCTATCTATCTAGCTGTCTTTGTATGTATACATGTTTCTATCTATCCATCTAGCTGTCTATCTAAATCTAAAATTAAAATCTCACCAGGGTGTAACAGCTTGTCTTCTCCTGGACTTTTCCTCTTATTAGAGGCACTCCTCTGCAGGTCAGGAGGTGAAAGTTAATGTAGCGTCTAAGTCAGTCTAAAGTCACAGAATTTCTACAGGAGGACACAGATAGCAAGTCTTTCCCATACAACAAACCTTATTCCTTCTTGATATGTCTAGGAGGAGAGAATATGAAAATGGTTTTACAAACACTATAGCAGTAAAATGAATTCCACTAACAGAGAACATTCTTACCTGTGACACAGGTGATCAGAGATTAGTTACTAAGATAGGTACTCTTGGTCCTACCTGTGACACAGGTGATCAGAGATTAGTTACTAAGACAGGTACTCTTGGTCCTACCTGTGACACAGGTGATCAGAGATTAATTACTAAGACAGGTACTCTTGGTCCTAACTGTGACACAAGTGATCAGAGATTAGTTACTAAAACAGGTACTCTTGGTCCTAACTGTGACACAGGTGATCACAGATTAGTTACTAAGACAGGTAGGGGATCAGAGATTAGTTACTAAGACAGGTACTCTTGGTCCTACCTGTGACACAGGTGATCAGAGATTAGTTACTAAGACAGGTACTCTTGGTCCTAACTGTGACACAAGTGATCAGAGATTAGTTACTAAGACAGGTACTCTTGGTCCTAACTGTGACACAGGTGATCAGAGATTAGTTACTAAGACAGGTAGGGGATCAGAGATTAGTTACTAAGACAGGTACTCTTGGTCCTACCTGTGACACAGGTGATCAGAGATTAGTTACCAAGACAGGTACTCCTGGTCCTACCTGTGACACAGGTGATCAGAGATTAGTTACTAAGTCAGGTACTCTGGGCTACCCGGGGCTTAGCAGGACTTGGCAATGAAAGCCAGCTTTCCTCTTGGGGAGAAGGGAGGTAGAGGTTGTGGATTCTTATTTCTTAATTTTCTTAGACTACAGAGAACTATAGTGTGAGGTATCATTTTCATCCTAATATAGTTCCAAACAGTGTAATGGAACTCAAGATAAGCATGAAATGACAATGGAAGATATAGTACATCAACTGCACCTAAATGTTGATTGTTATTTGGAATTATACAGTGCTGTAACAAATACAGGTGAATGAAACAACAACAACAACAACCAAAAACTCTTATCAATACTGAAAAATCAGTGCAACACAATAGTGCACTGCATTTAGCCTCTCACCTCTGACATGCCTGCCTTTAGAATACATTCACTCAGCTTCACTGAGATGCACAAACCACTTCACCCTGACAAGGTAACAACCCAGAATGGGTCTGCATTTTATCTTTATACAATTAGTGATGTCTGAATATTGTAACAAGCTGTCAAGTAGAAGGGAAGGCTCTAACAGTAGGAAACCAATATTCCATCCCTTTGGGCCACAGCTTGAAATGGCTTTTGATACACCCAAGGTAAGTAGTGACACAGAGGGGTGCAGAGGAAAGGTATTCCACTTGCATGATAGTATCCTGCCTCCTGCAGTGCTTGAATGGAGACTACTTGTTATGGACAGGATTCTGCATTGAGGATTGTATGTCCACAGTGAGTCAGCACACATGGTAAAATGTATAAATTAACTGCAACAATGTCACTGCATGTCAAGCACTGAGGATGGGAAAGGTAATGCCTCAGTGGGACCCCCAACAGTCTCCTCAGGGACCACCAAAACCTGGTTCTTCGGATCATAGAATCATAAGAGAATACCAGGCTAATCATAGAATCATAAGAGAATAGCAGGCTAATCATAGAATCATAAGAGAATAGCAGGCTAATCATAGAATCATAAGAGAATACCAGGCTAATCATAGAATCATAAGAGAATACCAGGCTAATCATAGAATCATAAGAGAATAGCAGGCTAATCATAGAATCATAAGAGAATACCAGGCTAATCATAGAATCATAAGAGAATACCAGGCTAATCATAGAATCATAAGAGAATACCAGGCTAATCATAGAATCATAAGAGAATACCAGGCTAATCATAGAATCATAAGAGAATACCAGGCTAATCATAGAATCATAAGAGAATAGCAGGCTAATCATAGAATCATAAGAGAATAGCAGGCTAATCATAGAATCATAAGAGAATACCAGGCTAATCATAGAATCATAAGAGAATACCAGGCTAATCATAGAATCATAAGAGAATAGCAGGCTAATCATAGAATCATAAGAGAATACCAGGCTAATCATAGAATCATAAGAGAATAGCAGGCTAATCATAGAATCATAAGAGAATACCAGGCTAATCATAGAATCATAAGAGAATACCAGGCTAATCATAGAATCATAAGAGAATAGCAGGCTAATCATAGAATCATAAGAGAATACCAGGCTAATCATAGAATCATAAGAGAATACCAGGCTAATGGCACTAAAGAGCCTGGTAAAGTCTAGCTATGCTTCCCAAATGTGTTGGACAGGGTCTGATACTCAAGGTGTTTATGAGCAGTAGATGTAGCTTGGGCACAACATTAGAGCATGAGTGGTCATGCACTTCCATGCCATCTCCTTCTAATAGACACACTGGTACCAGACAATGGGTAAAGTTTTTGATTCCCCATCCATTGGTCCAAGTTATGCTTGAATAAGTGCAGTGAACAACTTTGCTTCACATGGATTGGAAGCCTGTTCTAGGTAACGGGCAGCTTCTGAGACACATACCTGTCCCTCCAGCGTCTCTTATTTATGTTGCAGGTGAAGTTTAGGTCCCCATAGCAGGTGTTTATGATGCTATTTGTTTTGTGAGTGTACAACAGGTCAAAGGATAAGTCATTGGAAACATGTTCCCAAATTTGTGACTGCTGGATCTACTCTTAGGGGTGCAGTATCAATGTAGTAATTTGCGGGGGGGGGGGTGCTGCCTTACTGAACGATACTATTGTGCACTTCTTATCTTTGAGTTTAAGACCATGACTCTGGCACCAGTTGTTAGTCTGTGTTATGCCATCTTGAAGGATGCTTGTGTCTTGGGGGGATTCAGTAACTGTACCTAATTTGCAATCGTCTGTGAATTTGGTCAGCCAGAGGCCTTTGACATTAGTCTTGACGTCAGAGAAGTAGATGTCAAACAGGAGCATTCGCAACACTGAGTCCTCAAGGACTCTGCTAGTGACTTAGCCTTTTTATGGAGATGGACTCCTTTATCTTAACTTCTTGGGTCTTATCTATGAGATAGTTAGCTATCCAGTGGGTGGCATAGGGATTTATATCTAATTCATTGAGACTGTGAACGATGCTTGAATTAGGAACTTGGGCATTATGCACCATTTCGCCCTCATTCATTGCTTTGATGACCTTCTCAAAGAAGTCTACCAAGCTGACTAGGCATGACCTTTTTTTTTCTTTTTGTCCACTCCTTGCATCATTTAACCACTCTAGTTCCCAGTGCCCCATGTCCACACTAGTTCTACCAGCCAATCTCCTATACTCCCAGACTTACTTTGTTATGGCTGGGGTCAGTCATGGCTCCTAAGGGCATGCAGCAAGCATGACTGTCTCTGCATCCATCTGTTTTTTTTTCTTTTATGTCCTATCCACTTTTCACATCACATCTGAGAAAAAAACCTGTTTTGGACCACTCCTCTCCTTAGGGTGCATCATCAATGATCACCGTCCCACCAGGATATTTATTTCAGGTAAACTCCTTCCATACAGCTATATGTTCCAGGGAGTGAGCCACATGGTTTACATCAAGTGACATGAACAAATTGGTGGGGGCCCTCCACTATGCTATCCAATCCTTGGGAATCCAGCCCAGCTGGTTTTACACATTAATTTACAAGTGTGTATCCAGCAGTTTGCCAGTCTCTCACAAAATAATAAATGAAACAATCTCAATATCTGTATTTTTAGCAAGTCAAATAGTGTAGATGCCCATTGTAATACAGCTAAGATAGGTAGTCCAGTCCTTTTTTTAACAATCAACTAATTTATTCAGAGTGATTAACATGGTTACAAGCATAAAATGTCCATACAATCATGTAAAGGACAAATAATACAGGGATACCTTTGAACAGCACTTTTTAGCACATCAGATAGCCATTGAAAACATTCCATCTGCTGAACATTTAAAATAAGACACGTCAGAAAGACGAGCAGTCCACAAAGCCACGCCTAGTTCCACTATTGATTTCTTTATATTAACTGCCAAATATCTGCAAGCTTGCAGCATTTGAAAAAGAACATCAGCATTTTACTATAAAGTTACATTCAAAATAAAAGGAATCTAGATTTCACCTTGTGTATACAGCCTGAACAGACCCTATACTCTCAGACTTATTACACACTCACAAGTCTAATGGTAGTGTGAACACCCACTCAAGGACAAGGGATTTCAGTCTGTTTTACAACATAAATAGGACATGCTGGCGGAATAGGGGTGTATCACAGAAAATACTTTTTCTGTGGAACTGTCTTCCACGTGCATATCTTATGCATATCTTACTCTATTCAAAAGTAATTTGGACGAGTGGATGGGAAACCACAACTTCCTCCCTGGTTTACAACCCATGTCGCTCATAGATAAGGGCAACATGTAAATGTCCTATCATATCCTAGTTCTGCCTACCTCTGGATTATTTGTACACAAAGTAATCATGTCAATAAGTCGACAACTCTTTCCTCCTACAGCAATAACTCTGAAAATGTTTTACTGAAAGCACCTTCAGTAAAACTTGGAGTAAATCTTTTTTGCATGGAGGGCTTACCCAAAATTTAAGTATGCCTACTCCAAGGTCACAACAATGGAGAAAAGTGAATTTTGTACTGTCGAAGAAAGTGCTTTTGGGAAACCTTTTTGCTGAAATGGCAGTCACCTAAACTGCTGCAAGCTACTGACAGTCTCCTGTACACAAAATATAAGGGCTAAAAACTAACATGGGAGTGTAAAGCCAGGCTTTTTAAGACCCTCAGAGATCAATAGCCTAGGAAGTACCTATGAACCTACTTTTCTTTTCTTCTTTCTGTGAGTCAAGCTTTGCATAATCAGTTTTAAAGCTTGTATTTGAGACATCATTAATCACTTGCAGAACAGATTGCATAACTAGTTCTAAAGGTTGTATTTGAGACATCATTAATCACTTGCAGAACAGATTGCATAACCAGTTCTAATGTTTGTATTTGAGACATCATTAATCACTTGCAGAACAGATTGCATAACCAGTTCTAAAGCTTGTATTTGAGACATCATTAATCACTTGCAGAACAGATTGCATAACCATTTCTAAAGTTTGTATCTGAGACATCATTAATCACTTGCAGAAAAGATTGCATAACCAGTTCTAAAGTTTGTATTTGAGACATCATTAATCTCTTGCAGAACAGATTGCATAACCAGTTTTAAAGTTTGTATTTGAGACATCATTAATCACTTGCAGAACAGATTGCATAACCAGTTCTAAAGTTTGTATTTGAGACATCATTAATCACTTGCAGAACAGACTGCATAACCAGTTCTAAAGTTTGTATTTGAGACATCATTAATCACTTGCAGACCAGATTGCATAACCAGTTCTAAAGTTTGTATTTGAGACATCATTAATCACTTGCGGAACAGATTGCATAACCAATTCTAAAGTTTGTATTTGAGACATCATTAATCACTTGCAGAACAGATTGCATAACCAGTTCTAAAGATTGTATTTGAGACATCATTAATCACTTGCGGAACAAATTGCATAACCAGTTCTAAAGTTTGTATTTGAGACATCATTAATCACTTGCAGAACAGACTGCATAACCAGTTCTAAAGTTTGTATTTGAGACATCATTAATCACTTGCAGAACAGACTGCATAACCAGTTCTAAAGTTTGTATTTGAGACATCATTAATCACTTGCAGAACAGATTGCATAACCAGTTCTAAAGCTTGTATTTGAGACATCATTAATCACTTGCAATACAGATTGCATAACCAGTTCTAAAGCTTGTATTTGAGACATCATTAATAACTTGCAGAACAGATTGCATAACCAGTTCTAAAGTTTGTATTTGAGACATCATTAATCACTTGCAGAACAGACCTCTTGCTTCCATTTTCTAGTAACTGATTTTTTACTAGTCAGCATTAAAATGTCTAGAAAATCCTTTCAATTCTGCTTAATGTTTTTACATTAGTTATAATAATCAAAATAAAGATGCAGAACATTAGTCTTAACAGGCATAAAGATGCATTAACATTAATCGTACCACGCCCAAATCATTCAGATATTTCCTTCAACTCTTGTTTTAGTGGCTCTAATATGGGGTATTCCCAAAATATATGATATAAATCACCTAGTGTGCTAGCATTATACTTCCAACAACTTGAGTTTACTGTAGGAAACATTCTGGCAAGTTTGTTTTGGGAATGTAGTTGCAGACCTAGGAACTAACATTAATTCCTCCCTGTTCTTGCTGATTATTGATATACCTACATTTCTTTCAGCATTAGTCTAGATTTGCTGGTTTTGCTTCTTTTCATCCCACAGAGTATATAATACAAGGTGCTACTAATGTTACTCATTATTTTGTTCCTGTTTTGTGTCAAATCTCCATACCACCCATAATGGCCAATCTTCTCTCTTGACAGAACCTAATCTAAGTTTTCTAAAAGATTTCAACAATATATACCAAATATTTCTCCAGTAAACACATTTTGGATTGATGGTGCAGTGGTAGCGCTGTTGCCTCACAGCAAGAGATTCTCCAGTTCGATTCTCGGCTGGGGTGCCTTCTGTGCGGAGTCTGCATGTTCACCCCGTGTTCATGTGGGTTTCCTCCTGGTGCTCTGGTTTCCTCCCATGCTAGAAAGACATGCTTCTGGAGTGTTTCTCCCTGGGCCTCCACTGAAAATTGGCTTTGTTCCAAGTCGGACTTTCCTGGTTAACAAATGTTAAATAAAAATAAAATTTCTCTCCTTAACTTCTGTAAACTGGCCCCACATTGAGTGAATATCTTCCTGCATCTGCTGTTCCAAATATAGCAGTTTTATAAATATATTCAAGTTTCTTATGACTTGCCCAGTCTGTATTCCTCATCCCCTTCAGAAATTAATAGGGAAGCACCCTTCAAACCATCCACCCATACTAGTGTCCTTTATCACCTCTTTTATATGTGACATTAAATTCCTAGCCATTGCTTTCTTTCTGTGTACAAGACTTTCTCCAGGAATGTATGGAGAATGTTTAATTACTGGGGGCACTGTTAGTCTCCAAAAGTATTGGGTGGTGCTGGCTGACCTTCTTGATGGTCTCCTTGGCCTTAAACTTAGAAAAATCCTATGCATCTCACAAAATCCTTTATTCCACCATACTTTAAAATTAAAGCTGATCTCCACTTGGTATCATAGTCTTTGGACATCAATCCCTATAAATGTTTGACCTTGTTGCCATACTATACAACTGTACGTCTGGAATTCCACTCCCCTCACACCCACTGGAAGAGTAATTATATTCCTGGCAACCACTGCTTTTCTCTTGCCCAAATAAATGCAGATGTAACCTTCCATAATTTACTACAATTCTGCTGGTAGACCTAGAGAAATCATATCAAGGAGAACATGAACCACTGTAATGCCTGCATCCTTTCTACCATATACAAGCACATTCCCTTCCCTTTATTTTTTTCATAAAAAGTACTTACATCTGTAATAAAAATCCTTATCTTTCCCTAAAATATTCCCAAAGTTAATGTCATAGATCTATCCAGCGTAACTTTAAACCCAACTAAATTGTAAGATTAAGTTATGTCCAAAAGGGAATTTCCATGTCCGTTGTCTCTGGAGGGATATAATTCATCAGTATAGTTTTTGTTTTTCTGTATGTTACAGTATAATCTGTAAAAAAAAAAAAAAAAAAAAAAAAAAAAAAACGCAAAATGTGTTAGGTAAAGGAACTCCTGCAGATTGAGTAGACCAAAATCTGTAAAATTTTATTAGTACAAATCCATTTTTTGTATTAAAAACTTCTTCAGATGGATCACTAATTAAAAACTGTACTCTTTTATAACCCAATCAATTCAAACAATTATGCCATGTGATTGCTGAGCCCCTTAATGCAAATAAAAAATGTAAACAACACTCCTGTAAGTATAAAAAGGCACATGCAATTTCAAGGTATGTTATTTGTGTACTTAAGTTATTAATGAACCTATATTTACAAATAATCAATGAAAAATGCATACTCTTACACAGTTAATGTTAAATTCCTAATGATTCTGTCTAAAAGTAGCTTTTAATTTTAAAATACAATTTATAGACAGCTGCTCATTTAGGCCTGGCCAACAATTAGCATTTAGATGCAATTGCCAGTAAAGTTTGCATTTTTCAAGTTTCAAAGTCGACAGATTTAATTATCTGAATATGCCCTCTCCCATCACTCCTACTATTTTTGGGATCCCTAAGATCCATAGGAATATTTTCAATCCACTTATAAGGTCTAGTGTGGATGGGAGAGGGTCAATCACTAGTGCTTGTGCTAAGTTTTTAGACAACAATTTAAAGGAATTATTGGAGGATGAAATGCAGGTTTGCAGAGACTCTTGAGATTTTCTGGATAAAATCAACCACTTGAAATTTGATAAAAATTATATATTAGTTACAGTGGATGTAAATGATCTCTGCACCACTATCACACATGGGTTGGGTATACAATGTTTTACCAAATTCCTATATGAAAAAAGTATTGCACAAGATAAAATTGATTTATATGAGGAAATGCTTAAATTAATACTAAAAAAACAACTTGTATATATTTTGAAGGGAAGTATTACCTTAAAAAAGGGGTGACTATGGGTTCTAACTGAGGTTTGTTACTTGTGAACATAGTTATGGTACATTGGTAAAAACAACATCTAATTAACAGAGAATATAAAGTTCACATATATTTTACACCAGGTATTTGGATGATATCTTTTTAGTATGGAAGGATACAAAGGGTAGACCGGATGTGTTTATTCAGTACATTAATGACAGTACAGATTTTTTGGTCCTTACACTGCAATTAGAGGAAAGAGTTACTCCATATTTTACAATACCTATACTTCAAAGATGTGTAGAAAACGCGGATCCACTTCTGAAGCTCGAAATCCCATATAATCAGAATTCATTTTCACAAGACAAAAATGCTGAAACCTTGAATACCCAAATGGAAAATTTTTCCTAGGGTAAGTAAAAATTTGCACAACATGCCCTTTTCTCTACTGTAGTGTGATCCCAGAGTTGGTATATATAGTTGGGGGGTGGGGGAGTACCCCCCCAACTAGGTGGGTTTTATTTACTACAATGTGTGATTTGTTTAAGTTTGGGCAAGTGTTTACTTACCCTGGAAAATGTGCCATTTGGGTATTCAAGTTTTTGCAATTTTCATCTCGCGAAATGAGTTTCAATTTTACCAGATTTTGAGGTTTAGAAGTAGATCCAAAAAATCCACCTACTCGAATACATTATTACACTTTACTAGTGTACACCCACTACAACAGAAGGGGGCCATAGTAAAAGGGAAGTTTGTTAGGGCAGCATGGATGATAACTAGGGATAATGATTTCCTTGAGAAATGCCAACTCATGGAAAATATGTTTTTGCAAAGAGGCTATCCCAAAACAATGGTCAAGAAGCTCATGGCTGAGGTGATATACAAAAGGGAAATCAGACATTTAAACCTATCCTATCTTGGGGGGGCTTTTAGACAATAATAGAGAAAATGATGTGAACGAAGCTTTTTACTGCCTTTATCAGAACTCTCTGATTACTACCTACAATATGCAAAGTGAGTTGATTGGGGAATTATGGAAAAGAACTGGTGTATCTTAAAGGATGATGATGACAATGAAATTAACACACGGTTAGGTGAAAAGCCCGTTATAGTCTACAAAAAAGGAACATGCTTAAAAAGTATTTTAGAAAAGCCCTTACACTGGAATATCATTTATACTACATTTAGAGGCTTGAAAAAATGTGGGTTTTTTTTCACTTTTGTAGATTTATTAAAGTGAGTGAAGAGTTTGTCATAAATGGGCAGAAGTTTAAAGTGAAAAATAAATTTGATTGCCTATCAAAATGTGTAGTATAGGCTGCGCTATGCAAGATGTGTGAATCATATTATATAGACAAAACATTAGTGCATTAGCTAAACATATTTCTAGTCATCCAGGCCATGATTTTAAATTTGTTGTATTAGAGCAGGTTCTATCAAGTAACAGAGGGGGAGCATGGCTCTTGTTGCTTGAGGCAAAGAAACTGTACCAGCAATAGCAGGTAAAATCCATATAAAAACTGGTTTAAGTGAACAGTGCTCTATTACATGTCTTCTAAAAGTGAAAGGTTTAAAAAGATAGAAGTATTACTACAGAATTTGTATTGTGGTACTATATTAACTACACCAATTTATTTTATATTTGTCTATTTTTTATTTATTTATTTTATTTTGTCTGTTTTAAAGATCTAAATATTTTGGTATAGAAACGTTTTAGCATTGTAACATACTATGGAATGTAATAATTTGCAGAGTTAATGATTGTAAGGTTTCACATCCCACTTTTACTGATGTAAATCACTTGTCATTTTAAATGTGACTTCCTAATATGGTTTGTAAATACTCATGTGACTTTATCTGGCAGTCTATTTAAACAGTATGGTTTAGTTGATCTTTATCTGATGAAGTCCTGTGGGTTTACAGAATGAAAGTGCTTGTTTTTGTTGAATTTAAGAACCTGTAATAAATAAAATAAATAAATAAAAAAATTGACGAGCTCTTAAAAGGTTTTCCATTGGTTTTATAGAGCCATAAGATACAACGTTTTGCTGTTTCTCTGCTGTTTTTTCACAGTCATACTCACGGTTATTCCTAGTCTTTGTTTGTTTGAAGTACTTCTTGGTATTTATCATGTGGAAAAAACAGACAAATGTAGGTTTTGTAAAACAGAATTGAAAACAGTCGCACATGTGTGGCATATTAATGGCAGTAGGACTGTGCACTAAAAGGCATAATAATGTGGAAGACTGTTGCATTGGGATTGTGCAAACATTATAATATTGAGGTAGCTGAAAAACACTGGCAACATGAGCCACAAAGCATCATAGAAAATAATGAAGTTTATATCACATGGGATCAGCAATTACCAACAGTTCAAAAATAGATGCAAGAAGTCCAGATATAGTAGTTCATGAAAAGAAGATAAAAGTAGCATTGATCATTGAAATTGCTACATCCAGTGACTACGGAATCCTATGTACACAGAGACAAAAAGTCATAGAATACTACGATTTGCAGACAGAAATGAGGGCAATGTGGGAGAAGGATACCCAGACAGTTCCAGTAGTAATAGGAACAGCGAGTCTTACAAAAAATAATTTATAATCATACTTGCATATTTTACCAATACATATAAGTCCAAATGAAACGCAGAAGGAGTCATTACTTGGCAAATTGCAGATGCCTCTAAGAGCCCTTTGACTGACATCAAAGACTGAAACAATACTAATTTCATGAACTTTAATTGTACTTTGACTTAGGAATGGGGTCTAGTCCCATCATGGTATTAGAAACCCAAAAGACTTGGAGATCATAACCACTTAATATGTGTTCAAGACTTGGATGTCAAGAAATTCAGCACGAGAGCAAAGCTTGGGAGGTGATTCTTGGCATCCAAGTCGAGAACACATAATAAGGAGTTCTGATAGGTAAGATGATCATAATTCGTTGTAGTGAATGGAGCTTTAGCTGCTCCATTCACTGCTTAGCTAAAGAAGAAAAATCGCTAAGTGTATTCTCAGCTTTCAAAGCCCTAAAACCCTTAGTGAGCACTGTCAGAGAAGAAGTGTAATGTAGTTTGTTACATTTACACTTACCTCTGTATCTCCCAACTGTCTAGATTTTTGCAGGACGTCCAGATTATTATTTCATATGTTTGGTCTGTTCCTCATAAGATATGCAGTTTTCAGACAAACCACTGAGACTTGAAGTCACTAAATCATGACATGCATTTGAGTTTTAGTGTTCTCATTCTTCAGACTGCACAGATGAACACACATCCTGTTATTCTAACAACTCTCAATTTTTTTTTTTTTTACAGGAACTTAGGGACATGTTAACTGTATGGACAGCAGCCAGAAACAAATGTTTTGTTCTACTGTTGTCATTTGCTAGCCAGTACAGGCCAATTTTACTGCCTAGCATGGTACCCAACCTTAACAACATAAGTAGGGGGGTGCTTAACATTTGTTAAGGTTGGGTTGCGTGCCATTAATTGGTTTGTCTTTTTTCATGTATTAGAGTATATTCACTAATCTCCATGCACTACATAGAAGTTACAGTGCCTGATGGACCCTTTCAATGTTTAAGGGAGATTTTAAAGTAAGGGACAAGCTCCATTTGCTATCTGGAGATGACTCCATTTTATATCTAACTACCCATCTATTTATAGATAGATATATCTGTATGTGTATGTGTATAATGCGCATCATAATTAACATGGGTTATGGGATTATGGCAATCAAACTTTGAATTTATGACAAAAAACAAGATGCTGATTGGCACTCATTAAACCAATAACAAAATATGACTGATTAAAACAAAACCAGTATTCTTCATATCCATAGTGTCTTATAGGGTCATAGGTTCATAGGTCAGCACTAGACTAACTGTTCTTGTGGGCCACTTTAAAACCAACTTTCCAGTCTAAAACTTAGAATTACCTCTCTCATTTAGTGTTTAGGTTAACCTTAGTCCTTCATGGACTATATTTATATTGCTTCTAGTGATAATAACTGTGGTCATACCATAGGAATTTTGAAAGGCCACAAGTGTGTGTTAAAAACATTTAGGAGCTGCTCATGTCCATTGGTAGTACAGGGGGGGCCCTGCGATAAAGTTCTTATTTCCCATCTACAAATCCAAGCTGTGTTTGAATTTACAGCAATAAACTTTGTTTTATGTGAATGATGAGTCTGCTTTAGAGCAATGGAATCCCCTGTGAAATATACTTGTCCCTCCAAACCATTCAATTGCAGAAAAGTTTTAGATCTCTGGATTGAGAATTTCTGATGCCATTCGACTAGCTGATATTTAATAGGTCCATAAGTATTAGGTCAGAGGATGCATTGTAAGCCAAACACGTCACCTCATAGCAGTCTGTAAGAGACTTAGTAAATCAAAGTGGCTTTCAGGTGGTCCACGTGGGGCAAATTGTTTAAGCCTATTATCCTTTAGTAAGGTATCTGCGTGGGTATCCCAGCTGTTGCATGTGTCTGGACAAATGCATGCCAAAGGAGGTAGTATAATCAATATCTGGCATTATGAGGGCTGAGTAAAGGGGTGAAATGCATCTCTTGACCTAGAAGCAATCCCTCTGTTAATAATCTGTGTGATATAGGATTCCCTCACCACAGTGAACATATGTTGGTGGAAAGATAGGTCACTGTCTGCATAAATTCCTAAATCCCAAACAACTGGGTCACCTCTTAGGGGTGTGTAATCAATGTGGCAGTTCCCCAGGGTAGATGAATTTGTAAAGGATACAATAAACTTTTTTTTGACATTTGACTTTAAACTATGATTCTGACACCAGTTATTTGCTTGGAATAAGCCTTCCTGCAGGATTTTGAAATTCAGTAACCACATTTAGCTTGCAGTCATTTGCAAACTAAGCCATTCAGAGCCCTTTAGTATTGGCTTTAACATCCGAGAAGTATATACAAACATGAAATAATAGGTAAATTCATAAGTACTGCTTACACACGAAAAAATGGCAGCCAAGGAGAACAGTCCACTGATTTGTTTATTAAAAACGTATACATATAAAGCTCTTTTCGTTCAAATAACCAGAACTTCTTCAGATAAAATAACCACACATTCAACTCTATTTAAAACTCCTTTTGCTAAGTCATGTGTTAAAAATTAACATATGCAATTAATCACTAAAAAATCATTAACCCTTCAGATACTGCAAAAAAATTTTCAAGAAAGTATTCATTACAAACTTAGTAGCACAAAGTATTCAAACACCACTGTCATTTTATTTTCCTGCTACCTGGTTAAACCTTTCAGTTTCAAATAACATAAAATTTAACAAGTCTCATTCAGACCTGGATGTTGAAAAGTGTTTATATGCAGTTGCCATAATAATTATAATTTTTCCAGCAAAATGGAAATAGGGCTGCCTCTAATGCTTGGTGTTACCTGATCAATAATTCTAAACTTAAAATCGTGTGTAGGGGAAACTATTTATGTGTCTGGCTTAGGCATTTTGTAATTTGCCGTTCTTTATGCTGTACATGTGTTCATAGACACATTCCCTAAATTTGCAGTCGCTCTTCCCTGTGTAAAAAAGCAGGGTATAATTGACATTGGGCTAATACAGTATTATTTCTGAATTACAATTAAAATTTTTTGTGTAATGTATGATGTTTCTCTGATGTTAAACTTTCGACCTATCTCCAGGAATTTGCAAAAATTACACATTTCACACTTATACATTCCAGGATTTCTTGCTGAACTCACTATGGGCCTTTCTAAGAGGTTTTTCATATTACAGCCTCTTCTAAAAATCACTGTGGGGAATTCTCCTATTTTATTCAGAATTTCCCAGTCACTCGTCAATAAGTTCCAATTTTTGAAGATAACTTTTTTAACTTCAAAAGCATCTATACTGTATGTGATAATAAAGCTTAATCTAAATCTATTATTGTTAACAGTATTGTTTAAACTATGTTGACTTAAATTATTTGCTTCAACGTTGTGTTGTGTGTTTAAAAATATTATTCTAGCCTGTATGCTTTCCCCGTTAAGAATTGGTTTGTAAAACCCTCTAATTCTTTTACTTTGCAATTCTATAATCAATTGTGAAATTAATAAATTGGGGTAACTGCTCTTCAAGAACATCTGCTTAGGGTTTCACATTCTTCTAGAAATTCTTCTTCTTGTTGCTCTAACTAGTTGGCCTTTAATGACTGACTTCTTTTGTTGGTATGGGCATGAGCTGGTGTAATGCAAGAATGCGTCTGAGTACATACTTTTCTTGAATATCTTCACTGTATATTTTAACTGAACTCCATCCTTCTTTAAGTCAACATCTAAGTATGTTATATTTTCATGATGGCAATTACTGGTGAACTGCATTAACCGTGTAGTGTTATTAAAATACTATACTCATCGTGAAGCTACACTTTCATTTCCCTTAATGATGATAAAAATATCATCCAGGAATCGAGATTATAAATATATCTGACTACTGATATCACTATTGTTCAATAGACACTCTCTTTCCCAGTGGGTCATCACTAGGTTGGCAAAGCTCGCCCCACAGGGTGAGCTCATCGCTACTCCTACTTTTTACAAGTAAATTTCGCTGTCAAAAAAAATAAAGTTATTTGTTACTATAATGTCCAGTAATTCTTCTATGAGGCTGATTTCTTTTGGGGATGCTCCCTTTGATCTCATTGTGAATGAAACGCATTTGAGTCCTTCAAAATGAGGTATTGAAGTGTACAAGTCTCTGATGTCCACTGCCACGAAATCATATTCTTCCTTAAATTCAAGGGCGTTAATATCTGCTAAAAAAGACCATAAGTCACGACAAATTTGTGGTTCTTCTTTGATGTATTTTTTCAATATAGAATCCACTAATTTCACACTTGAATATGTGATTAAATGTCTTGCATCTACCAGGGCTCTCATGGGGGGGGGGGGGGTTGACACATTTTTATGGATTTTAGGTACACTGGACAACTTTTGTATTCTGGAAGATAAAGTTGACAAATAATTAACTGTATTGACATCTATAGCAGCCTCTATAAACATATCGTTAAAGTAGGAATTAATATGGCTGTAAGCTACATCAAGTTTGTTTAAGCTCACTTTTTCATAGGTATGACATTCTAATAACTGTTTCATGTTATGTGTGTACTTATCTAAGTCCATTAAAACCAACCGTCCCCCCTTGTCAGGTTTCATCATCCTTACTGGTAAACGTCTTAATTCATTCAATGCTTCATTTTCCAATCTAGAAACATTTCTAGTTGTTTTGTATTCACTTTTATTGCTCTCATTAAGTACAGATCTAATATCTAATTCACAAATACGATCAAAAAGTGCTAGTGCAGGATGAATAGGTGGGTTATATACACTAGATATCCTGAATTCAGGAACATCAACGTCTTGGTTACCCAATAATAAAGACAGATTCAGTTTTCTAACGTAAAGCTTAAAGTCTAGTAAAGTTCTGGCTAAGTCAGAATGACGCGTGGGAACAAACATTACCCTCTGGACAAAAGTTCCACCAGTTCTGGTTCGACACTATATGAGGAATAATTGTATGTTTTAAAATCACAGTCCCTGTTCATTACAATTAAACAGGTATTTGCTCCTGGTAGATGTTCCTCATAAAATCGGGCATTAACTCTTCCTTTCGGTTACTCCTCAGATGTTGTACGTGCGCTGTTGATTCTCTCTGCTTCAATTGTGGCTCCTGGGATTGTGAAAATTCTGATAATTGGGTCACATTAGTTGACTATTTGGGTCATCTTCAGTATTATTACAACGGACAACTCCATTTTCATTATTTCTAAAGTTTCTACATGTTGGCGTTCGTTCATTCACCCTCTGTGGTGCTGCATTGGCCTAGTTACTCGTTGTTGGTCTTGGTGATGTCACATCACTTCCGTTCCTGTCGGTAGCCTCTCTCTGGTTGGATGGGTGTGTACGAGGCCCACCAATTGGGTTCCAAGTTTGTGAAGGGGGTGGGTTTGGATAGGCTAACCTATTATTGTAGTCTGTACGATCTCGCTGTTATTTTTTTCGATTTATCCATTTGTTGGTTGATACTGGTGAAAATCCTGATAATGCACAAAGTCTCGGTCTAACTTTATAATGTTGTCCAACTCTATCACTTCTCTCGCCAGGTTGTTTACTCCAGATTGATAATGCTTTCACATCAAGTTCATTAATTCCAGTCCTTGTTTATCTAAAAGTTGAAACAATTCATGGTGAAAAGTGGAACAAGCCTCTAATCCAGTGGGATATTGAAGAATGTGAAACCCTAAGGCAGATGTTCTTGAAGAGCAGTTACCCCAATTTATTAATTTCACAATTGATTGTAGAAGTACAAGGTAAAATAAGTAGAGGGTTTTACAAACCAATTCTTAATGAGGAAAGCATACAGGCTAGAATAATAGTTTTAAACACGCAATACAAAGTTGAACCAAATAATTTAAGTCAACATAGTTTAAACAATATAAGTAAAAAAAAACAGCTACCACCAAAGGTAGGTCTCCAGATCCAGAAAGCCAGTAAAATCCAAAAACATACAAACCAAAGAAGGACCAGGAGTAGGCTGCAGGTTCCAGTATAAAATTATTTATTGTAGAACAAACCACAAAGTAAAAGACATAAGCACTTTCATAGGTGTGTACCCCACTTCATCAGCTGTGATTATATTACCTCCATGCTTTCATTATATACTCTAAAAGCACTAGTCACATGTCACTAAATAGCCACATGACCCAGATATTTAAAACCATACATACATTTATATTAAAAGTATATGTATATATAACATAAATACTCTCTAGATGAAATAATAACAGTATACTTAAAATAATTTCATATAAAGAAATTTCATATATAAAAAACTGACAATTCCATTTAAATAAATACAAAAATATACATACAAGAAATCTCATCTAAAGAGTGGTCTTTTCTTTAATATAGTCTTTAAAGGGACATAGTGATTCAGACCATGTCCACTATCATCTGCCTTAAGTCTCACAATCCATTTGGCTTCTAAAGCCTCTGTCTTATTTCGGACATCCCCACCTCTAATACGTTCATACCCTCTTCCTATTACATGGAATTTAAAAGTCTGTTCATCATTAGTGTCACCAATGTGTTTAGAAAGTGCACTGACTGTATCCTTTCTACTAATGTGGTAGACATGTTCCCTAATCCAACCTTTGAGTACTCTGTCAGTTTTTCCAACATAAAATCTTAAACATTTTAAACAGTGTGTGAGATACACAACGTTTGGTGCTGCAAGTAGCTGACACCTTAAAATTCTACTGTCTATTCTCATCTGGATGCATAAATTCAGAACTAGTGTCCAAATAACTCAATAGTTGCAATGCCTACATATAGTCATGCCTTCACATTCTGAGACATTAATCTTACTTCTTGGGAAACATAACTGTCTCTTAAGTGACAACTCATTTCTAAACAAAAATTGGGGTTCCTCTTCTATAATGCTACTGACAGTCTTGACCAAATGGATAACAGTAGTTTATTAACTGAACTGATTAGAGTGATTCAAACTCACTCTCAGTCGGATACCTTGCCCTTAAGCACGGGCAACGAAATTCCTTGTGCGCAGAGCAGCCTAGACACACCGCCGCAGTCCAGATGATGTCAGACGCCAGGAACGAACAACGAGGAAGAGAGGCAACACAGGATAGCGTTCAAACAGGACCTAATGGCGGTTTTGTACAATCTAATTTCAAAAAGGGCTACAGAGGACAAGAGATACCAGATATTTATAAAGAACTGGATTTCCACATGTGGTTGAATCAATCGGTCAACTTTAATAGCAAAGAAAAGAAGAAAGAAAGTACGGGAGGTCGTGAGGTCCAACATTCAAAGAAAAATGTAAGACTTTCAAATCTTTGCTATTAAAATATAAAACTTTGGCCATTGAAAACTGGTACTTTGAAAGATGTTTAAAAGACAAAATAGTACCAAAAGGACTAAGGTTAAATACATTTCCTAATAATGCAATGGATGACAAAAAGTTTTTTAAAATAATTTGTGATATTTTGAATGATCGTGGGCTGGCAATAGTGAAAGAAATGATTAAGCGGAATGTAGACACTATGGAACAGATTAAGAAAGAAATTAATAGATTATATAATGACATCAGTACTGATTTATTATTTTCTTTAGATGGATATAAGAATACCTACTTTAGAGTGTTGCATGATATTGATTACAGTATTAATGCTAATACTAATAGGAAGCTTATGAAGTTGGAAAGAGATTTGAATGAATATGAAAAAGGTATTGCTTATTACAGTGAATCAAAAACTAATAAAAGTGGCTGGATTCCTAATGACCGATATAAAGGTAGATACAATGTAACTAACAGAAATAGGGGTGGTGCTATGGGGAGATTTGGGGAACAGGACCGCTATGACTATGGTTCCCACAGATATAAACCATCATACAATGGTAACAATGGTAATAGTAATACTAGAGAGGTTGTCCCTTTAGACATGGAGGAACCAAGGAGGTCCGAGAGAATACGGAACCGGGCCCAACAACCATCATATGCACAAGCCACGGTGAGCAACAATACTCAATATATGGGGAAAGCACACAGGTAGTAAATGTAGACACATACCATATGACCACAGATGAAGGTAGTGAAGGACAAAGTGCTGAAGAACATGAGTATAATGGAGTTATTATCAGTTCTTTTAATAATTTCAACATTTTAACTATACAGATACTCAGATTAATGAAATGTATTTCAATTTATTTATAAAAGGATTTACATTTGTCCCTACTAACAAACCTAGGATTGAGAATATTTTACTGGATATAAAAACATTCACACGTAAATTAAATTTTATACATATTTATAAGGATAGGAGCTTTCAGGATAAAGAAAATACATTAAAAAGATCCAGTATATATAATCCCCCCTCCATCACGAAATTATGAATTTTGAGAGGTGTGTCACTAATAGAATTCGCAGGATATACAAAAAAGAAAATGATGTAGGTAGTAATTTAACTGCAGCAGAAACTGACCTACTTAATGAATTAAGTGGCAACAAAAGAATTCGAGTGATGAAACCCGATAAAGGTGGAGGGGTAGTAATTATGGACAGATGGGATTATATAAAAAGGATGATGGATATCTTGGATAAAGAAAACCATTATGGTTTGGTTTCAAGAAATGAGATAAATATATCATACAAGAAGATAGACCTTGTCTTGGAAGACAACCTTCTACAAGGATTGATAGATTTTGATCTATATGATTTTCTAAAAGTACCTAAACCTGTTATACCAGTTATATTTGGTATACTGAAAATTCACAAGTCCATACACGATCCCCCCACGAGACCTATAGTTTCTTTCCATGGGTCTAAGACACAACCTTTAGCTATTTATGTTGATTTTAAATTTAAAAAGTTTTAAAGCAAATATACTCATATTTTGGTTGACTCTTAGGATTTCCTGAATAAAGTGGGAAAGTGTCCATACAGTGACGAAACTATATTTATTACAATTGATGTTAGGGACTTGTTTTCAGTTATACCTCAAAACGAGGGATTGGTTTGGTTTGAAGACATTTTAACTGAAATGGATTTTTTAACAGGGGACGAATTTAAGGTAGTTTTAGAAAATATGGAATTAGTCCTAAAGTATAACTATGTATATTTCCAAGGAGACTACTACCATCAAAAAGAAGAGGTAGCAATGGGGGCGGCATGCGCCCTGATATATGCAAATATTATTATGTTGTATTGGGAATGTAAATATGTTTTTACTCCAGACTATAGTAACTATATTACAAAATATTTTCGATTCTTGGATGATATTTTTGTTTTGTGGAATGGCCCCTACGATAATATTGATACATTTATATACTACATTCATCACACTACCGCATTTCTACAATTTACACATCAGGTGGGGAAAGATGAAATACATTTCTTGGATGTGAAATTAAACAAGGATTACAAAAATAAATGTTACAAATCCAATATTTATAGGAAGGATTATTATTCTAATGCTTATTTACATTTTGAAAGTGATCACCCTTATCAACTGAAAAAGAATATAGTCAAAGGACAAATGATAAGAATGGCTAGGATGATTTCAGATGAGGATGAATTTTTAAATGAAATTAAAAAGTTGAAAAAATGTTTCATGAAAGAGGATACCCTGCTGAACTAACTAGGTCTATAAAGGAATATGTAGAACAAGGAAGGTACCATAATTTATATGCCCCCCTTTTGATCAATTGTGAGTCTTCGGAGTCAGATACAATAAACAGAAACCCCTAACAGACAGGACAGGAAAAATACAGATTGCACAGGCACTCTACCATATCTAACCCTTACTTATCATAAGGGTATAGGATGGTGAAAAAATGTATTAATGAGACGTGGGAGATGTTCAAGGAAATGCCTACCAAAACTAATATCTTCCAGCACACGATTAAGTACAGCTTTAGGAGGAACAAAAACATTAAGAACATCCTTGAAAGAAAAAAAAACAACAAATGCAGAAGGGACTTGTAAGAAATATGGAACCTTTAGATGTGGTAGATGTGCACAGTGTACCTATATTGCTGGATTAAAAGAAGTTAGAATACCCAGCTTGGAAGTGACATTAAAGGCCAAAAGGTACAATAGTTGTTACACAAAAGGAGTAGTGTATTTAGCATTCTGTAAAGCCTGTTAGAGTTATTATGTAGGGAAAACTGAACGCCACCTCAGGACCAGAATCTACGAGCATATTAGAGATATTAACAAGCATAATGAGAATAATGCCCTATATAGACATGTTTTGATCTGTAAAGAAGCGGATTTTAAATTTTGGGTATTAGAAGAGGTGGATTACCCAGAAAGGGGTGGTGATTGGGAGACACAACTGGAGTTTAGAGAAATGATTTGGCAGCTGAGACTCGATGCATGTTGTGGCAAGGGTCTCAATGACCATATCTCTATTACCCCAGCATTAAAATTACTTGCAGCAGACCCGAAGAAACACATCAATATTAATAACAATAAAAACAAAAATAATAATTAGAAAATAGATTGAAAGGGCAATTTGTGGTTGAGTTCCTCTAAGTAATATAAGACCAAATAGTAGTAATGGTTATTATGCCTATTTATTAGATGTTTGTAGGGACTATTTTAACCCATATGGGTATTTTAACTTCATTGTAATCTTATTGTCATTATTTATTGTCATTATATATTTATTACATATTTATACATTTATTATATTTATATACCTACATTTATATTTACCACTTATTTAATTTCTAGTATACATATATATACTAGGGGTTTTATATGATTTTTATTAATTTTATGTCTTTTTATGCAATTTACTAATCACAAAGAAGTATTTATGTATATATATATATATATATATATATATATATATATATATATATATATACAGATATTTATTAATAATGTATTTATATTTATGGTGATTTATTATGACAATTATTTATAAGCCTATATATGGTCATCATTATTTAAACATCAATATTTATTTTTGAATACAAAGGTTCGTATTTGTAGATGTTTGAAAAGATAGAATAAGACAGCACGGAATTGCTATTATTTCGGTGGAACATGTTGTCTTGGATTATTTTACTAAACTGTGGTGTTATACTGTTCCTGTATAGTATGAATTCACTGTTTTTTAAAAGGTCAACCTATCATGTCAATCTATTTTTCATGGTCTAGTATGTATAGTAGGTCTTTAAGAGACAATCAATCAATCAATTAATTAATCTTTATTGCCAGCCCAGTTTGTATATAAGATGTTAAAATCTGTCAGTTAACTGATTCTGAGGAAGTCTCCGAAGGGAGATGAAAGCGCTAAATCAGTGGATGTATTGTTTTTTGTTTTGTTATATCTGGTGTACTCATTAAATCTGTTTTTAGAAACATCTTTATTGGACTATATTTTGCCTTTTTGGACAATCATATTTGGCATTGAGAAGACAGCCTTCATTGTCTCCGGAACTACACTGTTTTTGTTTTAGTTTCACTACTGACAGCCTTGTCAGAAGTCAAAATCCCCCACTTTTTCCTGACTATGCCCATGTATGTCTGTACATCAGATGAATAATACAAGGGCACCCTAAAGGTCCCTTTACCACTTACATTATTCCCATTTCTTTTGGCCTGTGTCTCTTAGAAAAATATGGTTGTGCCACTGAATCTCTTAGTTTGGCTACCTCCTCTATACTGTTCTTCACCATCTTACCATTATAACCTCTCTCTATTAGTTCTTTAGTAATACCTTCAGTGCACTTCCGAAAATCCAAGTCTATACCATTAAGTCTAGAGGTCCTGAAGGGCTGATTCCTCACCACACTTTTGAAAATGTAGGGGGGTGCATACTGTCACATGACAGTAAGCTATTATCATGGCATGATTTCCTGTACTGCTTTGTATACAGTCTGTTATCCTCATTTACCAGTACTGCCACATCCAAAAAGTTTATAGCCTTATCCGAGTATGTAAACGTGAACCATAAAAACACAGTGCTTTCATTAACATACTGTATAAACTCAGTTAGCTCTTGCTTAGTTCCACCCCACAAAATAAAAAGGTCATCAACAAACCTTCTGAAAAAAAGAGATATGTTTACTAAAAGGACCTCTTAACATGTATTCAGATTCCCATACCACCATTACTGCATTAGCGTAGCTATTGGCACATGAAGTGCCCACAGCTACGCCATTGTTCTGCCAGTAAAACTTCTCACCAAATAGGAATACATTACAGCACAACACTATCTCTAGCAAATCCTTAATAAGTTTAACCTGTTTTGCATCAAAATTAGAATAAGTCCTAAGGAACTTCTCTATACTATCTCTGCCTAAGTCGTTTGGTATCACACTAAAAAGTGATACTACGTCCATGGAGACCAAAATGTAACTATCCCTTTCATTCAATACTTCCATGTGTTCAAGTAGATCAGTTAAAAATGTTCAGTGTCTCTCAGTACCTGTTGTACTTCATTGAGTAGGGGTCTCTCTATATATGGAGATAGATTCAGTGGACCACCCTCTCCCAGAGACTATCGGTCTCATTGGTAGACAGGTCTTATCTTTGTGAATTTTAGGTAATCCTGTATACTTGGGATAACAGGGTGTTCTATGAAAAAATAATCATATATTTCCTTAGTTATAGAGCCCTCACTCAAAAATACATCCAATTTTAGTTTAACTGATGTACCATTTTATCAATCTTCAGGTGATTAATCTTCATGTAAAACTTAGCATCACATAACATATTAAACATGGCTTGTTTATAATTATCAGCATCCATAATGATAATAGGCCTGCCCGTATCAGCGGGCCTAATCACTATATCTGTATTTTCCTGTAGCTGTGCTAAAGCCATCCGTTCACTTCTACTGAGATTATTTTTCCTAAAGCCATTGTTATAAGTTACATTTTTAACATTTTGTGATCTATATACATCCTGTATACACATGGTTTCAAAGGCATGTATCAGTGGATTTACATGTGGTACATAAGAACTGGGTTTCTTAAATACATTTATCCATGTATCATTGCCATTAAACATCAACTTAAGTGTTAAGTTCCTACAAAACTTTTTGATGTCAAAAATAACTTCAGTAATGTCAGAATACCTACTTGGTATAAAGGAAAGTCCTTTCTGCAAAATGTTCAACTCATCATTGGAAAGTACATAGCTTGATAAGTTCCAAGTTAAGCCTTCTTGTGAAAGAAGGCTTTCTTGATGTTGCCCGGTCCAGTTGTCTGCCCGTTGAATTTCCTTTTTTGCCGACTTCTGCTTCTCCCCCTTGTCCTGGAATCCAAGTCTCTCACAGGTAGGAGAAAGCAGAGTTTTTGTTGCACCAAAGGGTGAACACCAACAGCATTATGTTGTAAACCAAAAGGTACATCAGATTCAGCTGACTGATGTACTTGCGCTATTGTTAAAAGCATTTTCGATCTTGCTCCAGTTCTGCTCACTCTATCGCTCGGCTGTACTAAATCAGCTTGTATCACCCCATTCAAAGTTGTGGAATCCCTTGCAGTAGTCTGCAATAAAGCTGTATCCACTCCTGCTTCTTTCTCAACGGTGCTCTGTCCATGAAGCTCACTTTCAGCAGCTGGAATGTCCTGTAGCTCGTCAGACCTTCTGGCTGACGTACGCGGATGTTCTAAATTAGATGCGTTTTCAACTAACCTGGGCCAAGAGAAGATGTTACCTAATGAAAAATCCTTCCGGTCTCTCTCCACTTTCCTCATTTTCAATTTGCTGAGTTTATGCTCATATGTGGAGACAGAATCTAACGTCTCCACAAACTAAGTGTCCAAAGTGGCATCACAAAGGGAAAGCAACTCTCCATATAGTGTTTTAATGGAAAAAGATAGTTTGTATTTCCCTTTCAGCAGCTGCAATCAATAGTTTCATATAACTGATGCTGGTGTTCAAATTGACCTTCTGCCATTCAGTTAAAAGTACATGATCACAGTTCACATGTGAGAGCATTTTCAATACACGAAGCCCCCTCGGGACTATTCCTTCCTTAATACAAAGCTCCATATGAAACTTTTCATAGAGATTTCTCTTTAGCTTAAAGAGTTCATTCTCTATAGCATGTAATTTACTTTTTAGCAAAACAATATCAACACCTCTCGCATCCTCCTCAGTGCTCTCATAAGATCAATTGAAAAGGGGATTCTCATTGCTTTCAATGACCTTCGGTAACTTTTCCACATTGAGAGAATTACCTTGTGAACGCAATACATGCTCTTGATCCAAATTGACAGTCTCTATTTCATCAGACATAGTCCCAGCAAAGGTGGTAACCAGAAACAACACAGCAATAAAAGTCAAAAAACAGCTACCACCAAAGGCAGGTTTCCAAATCCAGAAAGCCAGTAAAATCCAAAAACGTACAAACCAAAGAAGGACCAGGAGTAGGCTGCAGGTTCCAGTATAAAAATTATTTATTGTAGAACAAACCACAGAGTAAAAGACATAAACGCTTTCGTAGGTGTGTACCCCACTTCATCAGATGTGATTATATTACCTCCAAACTTTCATTATATACTCTAAAAGCACTAGTCACATGTCACAAAATAGTCACATGACCCAGATATTTAAAACCATACATACATTTATATTAAAAGTATATGTATATATAACATAAATACTCTCTTGTTGAAATAATAACAGTACATTTAAAATAATTTCATATAAAGAAATTTCATATATAAAAAACTGACAACTCCGTTTAAATAAATACAAACATATACATACAAGAAATCTCATCTAAAGAGGGGTCTTTTCTTTAATATAGGCTTTAAAGGGACATAGTCATTCAGACCATGTCCACTATCTGCCTTAAGCCTCACAATCCATTTGGCTTCTAAAGCCTCTGCCTTATTTCGGACATCCCCACCTCTAATACTTTCATACACTCTTCCTATTACAAGGACAAGGCTGTCAGTAACATTATAGAACAAGAACCCCGATTTTTGTTCAGAAATGAGTTGTCACTTAAGAGACAGTTATGTTTCCCAAGAAGTAAGATTAATGTCTCAGAATGCGAAGGCATGACTATATGTAGGCATTGCAACTATTGAGTTATTTGGACACTAGTTCTGAATTTATGCATCCAGATGAGAATAGACAGTATAAGTTTAAGGTGTCAGCTACTTGCAACACCAAATGTTGTGTATCTCACACACTGTTTAAAATGTTTAAGATTTTATGTTGGAAAAACTGACAGAGTACTCAAAGATCGGATTAGGGAGCATGTCTACCACATTAGTAGAAAGGACAGGGTCAGTGCACTTTCTAAACACATTGGTGATACAGTCAGTGCACTTTCTAAATACATTGGTGATACAGTCAGTGCACTTTCTAAACACATTGGTGATACAGTCAGTGCACTTTCTAAACACATTGGTGATACAATCAGTGCACTTTCTAAACACATTGGTGATACAGTCAGTGCACTTTCTAAACACATTGGTGATACAGTCAGTGCACTTTCTAAACACATTGGTGATACAGTCAGTGCACTTTCTAAACACATTGGTGATACAGTCAGTGCACTTTCTAAACACATTGGTGATACATTCAGTGCACTTTCTAAACACATTGGTGATACAGTCCAATCAGTGCACTTTCTAAACACATTGGTGATACAGTCAGTGCACTTTCTAAACACATTGGTGATACAGTCAGTGCACTTTCTAAACACATTGGTGATACAGTCAGTGCACTTTCTAAACACATTGGTGACACTAATGATGAAGATACTTTTAAATTCCATGTAATAGGAAGAGGGTATGAAAGTATTAGAAGTGGGGATGTTCGAAATAAGACAGAGGCTTTAGAAGCCAAATAGATTGTGAGACTTAAGGCAGATGATAGTGGACATGGTCTGAATCACTATGTCCCTTTAAAGCCTATATTAAAGAAAAGACCCCTCTTTAGATGAGATTTCTTGTATGTATATTTTTGTATTTATTTAAATGGAAACTGACAGTTTTTTATATATGAAATTTCTTTGTATGAAATTATTTTAAGTATACTGTTATTATTTCAACAATAGAGTATTTATGTTATAAATACGGATACCTATCATAACATCGACTCAAGCCTACCATGGTTTAGGAAGTGTGGCAGTGTCATGCAACCATGGTATTTCGATCTTTTCATAGGTACCCTATAAATACATATACTTGTAATATAAATGTATGTATGGTTTTAAATATCTGGATCATGTGACTATTTAGTGACATGTGACTAGTGCTTTTAGAGTATATAATGAAAGTTTGGAGGTAATATAATCACATCTGATGAAGTGGGGTACACACCTACGAAAGCGTTTATGCCTTTTACTCTCTGGTTTGTTCTACAATAAATAATTTTTATATTGGAACCTGCAGCCTACTCCTGGTCCTTCTTTGGTTTGTACATTTTTGGAAAGTTTAAACAGTACTTTAACAATAATAGATTTAGATTAAGCTTCATTATCACATACAGTATAGATGCTTTAGAGGTTAAAAAAGTTATCTTCAAAAATTTGAACTTATTGACGACTGACTGGGAAATTCTGAATAAAATAGGAGAATTCCCCACAGTGATTTTTACAAGAAGCTGTAATATGAAAAAACTCTTAGAAAAGTCCATAGTGAGTTTAACAAGAAATCCTGGAATGTATAAGTGTGAAATGTGTAATTTTTGCTAATTCATGGAGATAGGTCAAATGTTTAACATCAGAGAAACATCATACATTACATGAAAAAAATTAATTGTAATTCAAAAATGATAGTGTACTTAGCCCAATGTCAATTATGCCCTGTTTTTTACATTGGAAAGAGTGATTGAAAATTTAGGGAATGTGTCTATAACAATATTTACAGCATAAATAAAGGCAAATTAGAAAATGCCTTAGCCGGACACATAAAAAGTTTCCCTACACACAATTTTAAGTTTAGAATTATTGATCAGGTAACACCAAACATTAGAGGTGGCCCTATTTCCATTTTGCTGGAAAAATTAGAATTATTATGGCAACTGCGTGTAAATGCTTGTCAATGTCCAGGTCTGAAGAGGACTTGTTCAATTTTATGTTTTTTGAAACTGAAATGTTTAACCAGATAGCATGAAAATAAATATACTTAGTAAGGAGCAGAGGGGAATAAGTACACCTGCACTAAGTATGTATTAATGGAGATACGAACTATTAAAGTATTTCATTTAATTATATATTTATATGTTTCTATTTTGATCAGAGTTACAGTGGTGTTTGAGTACTTTGTGCTGCTAAGTATGTAATGAACACTTTCTTGAAAAGTTTTTTTGCAGTATCTGAAGGGTTAATGATTTTTTAGTGATTAATTACATATGTTAATTTTTACCACATGACTTAGCAAAAGGAGTTTTAAATACAGTTGAATGTGTGGTTATTTTTTTCTGAAGAAGTTCTGGTTATTTAACTGAACAAAAAGTGCTTTATATGTATAAGTTTTTAATAAACAAATCAGTGGACTGTTCTCCTTGGTTGCTGTTTTTTATCTGGGAAGTAGATGCCAAATTGGAGAGGTCCCAGCTCCAAGCCCTGGGTACTCCACGGTTGACAGGTCTTTTATCTGAGGTAGCTTCTCCTATTTTGATCTCCTGCATTCTGTCTGTTTGTGAGCCAGCTGGTAATCCAGTAGGTGATGCATGGGTTTAGTTCTACCATGTCTGAGTGGGGGATAGTGTCAAAAGCTTTGGCCAGGTTGAGGTAGGCAATGTGTACCATTTTACCTTTGTCAGTTGCTTTGGTGACTTTTTCATAAAAGTCCACCAGGCAGAGTAAGCATAACTTCAACTTTAGTCTTGTCTGACTAAATACATTAACTGCTAAAACACAGAACTTTACAGATATGAAAAAATGCACTAGTTCAGCACATAAACAAAGTTATCTGATATACACTTACAAATCAGTGCAAACAAAGCAGTGTTATAGCTTGTATGATAAGCACTTAAGCGTGTGATAAAATGAATATGTAAGGATTTTACATTAGTAATAACAGATTGACAAAACAGCATGTCATTCAAGGAGGGTCCATTTTTGCATTGCATATATGGTACCTCTCATAAATTTGTAGTGTGATGAAGGTTAGGAAAACAATCAGGATGAACAGCAACCTAACATTTAATTTATATGGTACCAGGTAAGGCCCACTGCACACAACTTTGTATTTTTTATTTTTTCTAAATGAAGTGTTTATTCATGCTGTATGGAAATGGAGGCCAGAGAATCAGATGTAGATGTGAAGGCTGTAGCTCCCAGCATGGCTCGTGATGTAGCTCCCAGCATGCCTGATTTCATGATGCTATGTGTGTGAGTGTAGGTGTCACAGAAGGTTAGATAATTGCATGTTGACGTCTAAACCTGCTAAATCAAATAGTTAAGGTTATGAAGTTTAGTTTTATATTGATAACTTGGATGACATCACAAAATACTGACAGTAAAATGCAGAACTGGTAATGAGGGTATTATGTTCTAAGAATATGTTACTTCTGGGTGACAGTCTAACTTATTAATGCCTACTGGTATTCAAATGATTATGTGCAGTGTGTCTGACTGCAAACATAAAAATGCAAGTCAGAAAGAATATTAAATGCAAGAAAATCATTTCAGATGAGCAAGAAAAGCATATTTTTGCATTTCTTTTCCCAGCCTACTGACTCCCACCTCATATCAAACTTCCTTGCTCTAATAACTTCTGCTATGTATTTACTGAAACTTCTAAGCTGTATCTTATGCATTTAAAATCTCCTGTAAATTCTGTTATCCTCTGCTTGCAACCATTTTTGAACCTGTCTTTGAAATTGTTTTTGTATGGGGCTTTTCCTTCCGGGCCTCTTCTGAAAATGGGCTATCGGTCAGTCGGACATACCCAGTTAACAAATGTCAAAATAAATAAATAAAATTTTCTGATATTTAGTTTGCTTAATCACAGCACTAAAAACACAAATTTATTTCTGTAATTAAGCTAAAACAAAGCAAAAGTTCTATGTCTGGTCTGCCTTTCAAGAACTATTGGCATGCGGCTTGCACTACAAACATGCTGAACATCACCGTGTACTCAGCGCTGCCAGGGGTAATGAGTTAGTGCAATGCTTAATACCATGGTAGTGTCAGCACAGCTGGGACTGAAATAAGGTGGGAATGAAACAGCTGGTCATTGTTTTCCTGCAAAGCAAGACATTTTATTTTCTACCTAAATATGGGTGATATGTAAATTGTGCAACATAAATAGATCCATCATTTTTTTATTATTTTTTGGTTGTTTGTGCAGCAGACCATCAGTTGCTACTGGTGACTTTCCTTGATCTCAGATGCTGGGAGTCACTCCTGACCCCCTGACCTAATCCGATAAATTTCCCATTGTCTGAGACAAAAGTGAAGAAGCTGACTGCAGTGCCATACTAATGGCCAGACTAAGTTTTTTTTTTGTTTTATGCCCTAGCCATTCCCCACCTGGTTTGTTTTTTTTTGTTTTATGCCCTAGCCATTCCCCACCTGTTTTTTTTTTTTGTTTGTTTTATGCCCTAGCCATTCCCCACCTGTTTTTTTTTTGTTTTTTTGTTTTATGCCCTAGCCATTCCCCACCTGTTTTTTTTTGTTTTGTTTTATGCCCTAGCCATTCCCCACCTGGTTTGTTTTTTTCGTTTTATGCCCTAGCCATTCCCCACCTGCACAACATGCTAATGCATAAGACCATGAAGGCTGAGAAAGTCTTCGGGCGTGTGCCCCAGTATTTCTGGGCTTAGGATGCAACCCCCCCAGTATCACCACTGTGGGCTATCATCCTGTGCTTATGACCCCTCGGCCCTGCCCTGGAATAGGTGAACTGGTAAAGCACTACTACATGTCCAGTTACCCCTAGCTGACTCCTCTAGTGCCGGTCTTATTAGTCCAGTCCAGGTTGCCTGGGTCACAGTCACGGCTCCATCCCACTGCACCATGGAGTGAGATCCTATATACATATCCATCTTCTGTTGCATTGCTTTGAGCTGCCAGTGATTGGTCAAACCCTACCATGTGGCACTGACAGCTGATTTGTGTCCTGCTGATTCATTGTTACTTTAATGGTTTTCCACCCTCTAGTAATGCACTGCCACGAGTTGCCACAAGAGGGCTCAATCACCCTGGAGTACCATGATTTTCTCTGAGATTTTCTTGCATTTGATTTGTATATTCCCAAAAGTGTACCCTCTGCTTATCAGTGAAAGCAGCTGCCTTTGCTGATGAGCTGCCCGTATCACACCTAGTGCTATAGTACATCCAACCATTCTAACTGTAGATACACACATTAGGTAGGTACTTATAGTCCGTACTGGTCTACAGGAATCACTAGTGGTATCTGTAGATAGCACCAACATAGAGTGTAACACTGCTGTCTGCAGTTCTCTACAGATTATGCATTACACATCAATATTTCTATTTGTGCACAAAACGTCTTCATTTTGTGCAGCTACTGCCCTGTGAATTTTAATCAGTGACCTTCTTCGCCAAGCAAATTTATAACACTGAGTATTATGTTAATGGTGCTTCTATGTGGTTTAAGGATGCTTTTTATAGTGAGTCATTACATGGGCCAGTGATATTCCATCCCGCCTATCTGATGGTACTTAGTACTAAGTCATGAGGGTATCCTCACCCCCTGCACTGGCAACGCAACTCATTTTCCTGTCTCTCCCATTGGCATATAGGCTGCCTAACATGTGTCTACTTGAAGAATGTTCTCCTGCTTCAGTCTCTCTTTTCTATTTAGAGGATTAGAAAAATCCGGGAGTAAAAGATACACCCCTCTGCCACACCCCTCTGCCACAACCCTCTGCCACATCTCTTCTCATGCTCACTCCCTCTCTTGCTTTGGACCTTTGCTTAATAGCTGCAGTGTGTGTGTGTGTGTGTGTGTGTGTGTGTGTGTGTGTGTGTGTGTGTGTGTGTGTGTGTGTGTGTGTGTGTGTGTGTGTGCATAAGCACTTAGTTCCTACTAGTTTACTCTGAGTGATGGTTAAACAACTGAGATGCTGTTTGGAAAGCTACCCCTGGTTCTCTGCCTGTCATCCTTCTGTCAGTTATTTTTGCCACTCTTGTCTACCAGTAATGGTACCCCTTCTTTTCTGTTCACCTATTCATTTCCTCTCACACCTCAGCCTTTGCACCTCATATCACCCCACTAGTGGGACCTCTACTTCCTGTAAAAGTTTGCCTCATGATGCTTGTACCTTAGTCAGCAGAGTGACGGGATAATGGCTTAATGGTGGACACACTGTCATTCAGGCATATGTAAAAGGTAGATATTTTCTATGTTCTATGTGCTAAGTGCCATGTCCACCTGATTTCATTAACCCCCACAGTGCTGCTCAGTGGCATGTGCTCACTTCCATGCATAAGATGAAATGGGGCTACTGTGCTATGTACCACTCAGTGGCGTCATCCCATTGTGGTACATGATGTGACACCTGTCTCCACTAACGGGAGTCAGGGTTTTGTTTCTCTGCACCATAGTCTCACACTCTCAGATATCTGCCATCTTTTGTTATATGATACCTGGCATTGATCACTTACTCCCTCCTTCCTCCCTCCTTCCCTCTTTCACTGGTTCCATCTACAACTGGCTCACTTACTGATTCTCATCAAGCATTTAAGGCCCAGCATGCTTTACTCCTGTTTCTGCTCTTTACCATCAGTATCATAGCTTCAGATATCTGGCCATCTTTTGTTATATTTTAGCAGTTAAGGCCCAGCATGCTTTGCTCCTGTTTCTGCTCTTTAGCATCAGTATCATAGCTTAAGGTGCGTTACTCCCGTACCCTTTACTGCAGACAAAGCAGTTAAGGCCCAGCATGCTTTGCTCCTGTTTCTGCTTACAGCTATTCTATGCCTCACTCTTGTTTGTTCCCCACCTCCTTCTGCACTGATATTCCAGTATAACTGTGTTTTCCTTCACATCAGTAGGTCTATACTGCAGCCTTATGACACTTTCTGTGAACACTTCCTTTATTCTTAGTGTATTAAGTTTCTGCCTCTTTCTTACATGAATTTGGGACTCTGTCCTTTGAAACTTATTACTGCACCTTATGAACAGTTTATAAAATGGTCGCTCATGCTGCCCTGAATTATCTGGGCATATATAACTGGCCGCCACTTTAGTCTGGAATTGATAGCCTGCCTTTTGCTCTCCTGCCCGTTACTTTGGTGGTCACTAACATTGTGTGCTGGTTTGTAATGTTAACAGATTTGTAAAGTAATGCACAGCCTCTGTTATTCATTAATGTGATATCTGCTGAGGTCCACTGTAGTCCAGAATGGATCTTCTATCCTCTTAATATCCTGTTTCATTATCCTATATGGGCAGGGCTGGGCAGATCCTAAAACACTTTACATCATTCTTACAAATGCTGCAATATGCAGGCTGCCTGTCTTTTAAGTCTGCATGTTGCTGATGTGCCTGCCTTCACCACACCTGGCACAACCCATACATTCTGCAATCAGAGCTTGGCTGCCAGGGGATACAAATCATTTAAGCAAGATAAGATGATACTGCACAGCATGCCTTCCGCACCACTGACAGCATGTGGTCGATTCTATACGTGTTACACTGCAACTATAACTGTTTAAAATATATACAAAAAGAAAAATCCATGACATCCCTGGAAGTCTCAGAAAACCCAGTATGCAACCTATACCAAAAACAAACCAACCAGAAACTTTGCAGTATGGAGGGTGTGAAGTTTACTCTTTGAAATATGTTATGCACCTAGTTGACTAATAAAAATCGAACTTTAAAATATGTGCTACAAAATAATAATCGCTTGTTTGTGTGTTTCAATAAAGGATATTCCATTTTTAACTCAACTGTGGATTACCTACTATGTTATTATTTTGTAGTATGTATTTTAAAGTTTCATTTTTATTAGTGAACTAGATGCATTGTATATTTCAAGAAGTGAACTTCACACCGTCCACACTGCGAAGTTTCTACATGGTTTGTTTAAAATATATGCACTATGTCTGACAATATTACAGATGCACTGTGACTACTGTGTGTGTGATTTTAATTGTTTTTAAAAATGTATGTTTTGTCTGATGATAACACTGTACTGTGACTGCTATGTGTTATTTTTGATCTGACTAGAACTTTTAAGTACCCCAGGGTTGAGTGTCATAAATGGTCCAAAAGGATCGGCATTCTACCCCGATCAACAAAGACATAACTCTCAGTCTCTTAGACCAAAAAATCTGGATAATGACAAAATTAATGGGGGGACAAAGGCCCAAAAATAGGGACATATTTAAATGTTGCTCTTAAAAACTTAGAAAGTTGATAGAATAACGGGTTTTGCATTAATGTGCATTTTTCTGAAGTCAGTCTGAAACTCAAATGTCTGTCATTATTTAATGAATTCCATCCTCAATGAATTGCCAGAAAACTTCAGTTTTTATGACAAACAGAGCACAATATCAGGCAAAAATCTGGACATTCTGTGAAAATCAGGACAGTTAAGAGGTGCAAACACGGTACCATCTAAACACTTAAGTATTTAAATGCATAGCCAAGCTCGTGTACATAGTAATAAAGCCATAATTCTTACACAGGTGACTTGGGACCAGCTAGCAACGTGGGCATTGGAGGAGTTGGCAAGGATGGGTGGGAGTGATTGCCTGCTCTTCAATGTCTGATGCATGAAGAAAAAGGCTGTCCAACATCTTGGCGAGAGCTGAGCATTAAAAGCAGTGTAAGAGCTGGAGTTGTGCCTCACCCATGTAGTAGCCTTCATTGCATGCAGTATATGGACTAGAGATGTGTGCATGTCTCTACCAAACCTTGTTCATGTTCATAGCATATATTACATGCAGTGCATGAGCTGGAGATATGCGATTGTCTCTACGAAGTCTCAGTCAGGTAGTAGCTTTCATTATATGCTGTGTATGGGCCCAATATGTGTGAGTATCTCTACCAAGCCTCATTTATGTGGCAGCCTTTAGACACGGGGGAAAGACAGTGGGGCTTTTCTATCCTGAGCACTTATATCCACCACTATAGGGAAGCGTTAACATCACAGAGGAAAAAAATCCCTAATGGCTGCCTAGATGACAGCTTCCCCTCCTATGATCTTTCTTGTTCTAATAAGTAAGTAAGAGGAAAGACTGGGTACAATCATAAAAGGCCATTGTGTGCTTGGTGGTCAGCTGGTGCAGAGAAGGAAACAAGTATTTAAATGTGTCTACATTCTTTTTATAAATCCACTTTTTAGTGAATGCATGACTATTTTTTATTTTGCTTTACCTTGTTGTTATTCTCATAGCCGGCCTTAGGCATAGGCCAACTAGGCGGCCGCCTAGGGTGCCGCTCTAGTAGGGGCACTTTTTTTTTATTTATTTTTTTGTATAGGTAGACGAGGATGGTGGTGGTGGTGGGGTGTGGGGAGGGCCTTTGGAGCCCTTTTGCCTAGGGCACCAGTTGACCTAAGGCCGCTAATCTAAACAATAATTATTTGGTTTAGAGAAATTATTCAGACTTTGCCTTTTAAAAGTTTACACTGATCTACTCATGATACTCCAAATATATCCAAAATCCAAAATTGCTGAAACAATGTATGGATCTTATTTAAGTCATACCATTTCAGTCAGCCAAGGATGACAGGTAAATCGTTTTGTAGCTGTGGTCTTGTGGTGCCTGTATGAAAAGTAAAACTCAAACTAGTACAACGACTTTTTCAACAGGAATAAAAAATAGCCCATTTGGTCATTACACAAGGGCTGATCAGGTCAAATCTGTAGAGAGCAGTCAACTTTCCCTGTAATCGGAATTCTTTAAACAGTGAGAAGAAGGTCTTTTTCTGGACTAATGCATCAGTACTTCTCAATTCTGGCTTTCAAATAAAAGTAATTTTATATGACAGGACTGATCACATGATCTTGATGATTAAGTTGACTTAATTAAATACAGAACAAGTACCATTAAAGTGTATCTGTGGCTAGGTAATTAACATAACTTGGCCATAAAACAAAATGTTTGGGAGTAAACATGGGTGGTAAAACGGCCAATGCATGCTTCCATTTTGAGTAATTTCATATTCAGATTACACAGCAGTTATTTTATCTTGTTCTGCTATAAATGGAATATAAAATATGCTGATTATCTTAATAAAGCCACACTAATGGCATGCAGTGAAGATGCTGTTGGTGACATGCTGTTGTATGTTGTCTGGAAAATTTCACCCAAAAATACATCATCTTTATTACAAAAAACAACTAAAATGGAATCAGGGAGAATCAAAATCAAGAGGAATTTGTATATACTAAAATGGAATCAGGGATAATCAAAATCAAGAGGAATTTGGATATACTAAAATGGAATCAGTGAGAATCAAAATCAAGAGGAATTTGGATAAACTAAAATGGAATCAGTGAGAATCAAAATCAAGAGGAATTTGGATATATTTGGAGTATCATGATTAGATCAACGTAAACATTTAAAAGGCAAAGTCCGAATAATGACTCCTAATAAAAAAGATGATGGCTTAATGAAATCCTTGTGAGCCACTTAAACCGCTTTCTCTCAATTATGGCCCCTTTATTTAATTCTCTTACCAGATCGTTGCTTGATTATTGTGCTGTTTTAAAAGCACTGGCATCAAAAAATGCTGACTGATAAGAAAAAAGTGAAAGAGATTGGCTAAGATGATTCAGGAGAGCTGCAACAGCCTGAACCATCTGAACCATTTCACGTTTGCCAATGAAGTGATAAGAGGTGAGATACTTAACGTTTTCAAGGCTTTCACTAATTATTATTTCTTTGGCTGTTTGAATTTAAGTTATGTATACCTTCAAAGTTCAGAATAATAGAATTAGATTAACTAAAAGTATAAACCATACAGTAAGCATTATACAATGGTTTGCAAAAACAGAAGTCTTCAATATGGAATGGGCAAGATAGTCAAATAAAAAAAAAATTAAGATTTCTTAGATTCTTTTAAAGTATTTGGGGATTAGCAGCAGTGATGAATTTGGAGCTTTCCTGCCTGTTTTCATGTAGTCATATATATGTCTATGTCACCAGATCGAGTTTTCAGAAACTAGAAATTCCTATCAGCGAGACAATATGATCGGATTTCTGAAAACTTGAACATTAAAAAGAAAACAAAAAACACAAAAATGAATCTTTTTTTACATTTTTGCAAGGGGAAGTCCCCTTGCAACCCCCACACCTCCTACAAATTAAATATACCAACTCTGAGATCACACTACATTGAGGAAAATGGTAAGTTTACCGATCCTCATGTTCTCATGTTATTGTGATCGCCATTCAAAAGGTTCGGGTTTCAGAAATTCGATCATGTCATCTCGCCGATATGAATTTGAAGGTTCTGAAAACTTGATCAACTGTTAGGGAGCCATATAAGTGATATCTGCAGAATATATAGCCTTCATCTGCTGTTTCACTTACCTAGTCACAGTGTGTATTGTTTGTTATGGAGTGCTGAGTACCTCAGGAACATTACAAAGTTATATAGACACAGTATAGCTGTCGTATGCCATTTCACTGATACCAGTCACGTGTTGTTTCAAAAGCACAACATATGATAGTAAAATGGCATTTTATTGTTGCTGTTGTTTACTGGAGCAGGTAAATTCATTGGGCAGAAGTGCCCTTTTTTGCAGACAAGCTTGTACCATTGTGTGGTTAAGTGGCTTGCTCACTCACAAAGTCTACAAATTAAATTTCTAGAACCAAACCCACGATTAGAGAATAAATCTCATTAATGGCACATAGCTTTAACTCTCTCAGCTAAACTGCCAGACTTTACTCTCCTGTCCAGAACACTGTCCTTTGCAGTACAGTTTAAAGTGTTAGGAGTTGGTGTGTTTGCAGTTGGTCGGTAAAGCATGGCACCATACTCAGCATACCTTAGTCTTCCGTGCTACACATACCTACCATTTTCAGATGGCACATGTAGCCACTATGCGGGAAAAGCATGTCAGTGCTATATAACAACGTTTGACAGTTATCACACATTTCCAGTATTGTATATGTTTTAGCAGTAGGTTATACACTCTGGCTTTATATTTTGCTTAACGATTACATAGGGGAGGTAACATATGACTTATATGTTGATTTTGTGGGTTAAGGATAACACAGCAGCCACTGCTGTAGCAGTTCACCCTACAAATGGGTTCCATTACAGAATGTACAATGTGCATATTTTATTTATATGTTCTGTCTGGATGGATGCCTTATGTACACATTTATTGGGATTTCTAGAGCACCAAACGTGCCCTATCAAGTTAAAGATGCATCCCTGCTGCTGACATTTGCTGCAGCAGTTACTGGTTTGTTTCCTGATGCAGCACTTTCAGCTGCATGAGTGCAATCTAAGTGGACCTGCAGATCTGCACTGTCATGGAAGCCCTACACTGTCTAATGGTCTCTGGCTGCTAGTGGTATGTGTTTCTGTGTGAGTGTATGCTTGTGTGCATGCATGCATGTATCTGTGTGTTTCTGCATCTATGTGCATGGACATGTGTGCATTTATTATTGTGTGTGTGTGTGTGTGTGTGTGTGTGTGTGTGTGTGTGTGTGTGTGTGTGTGTGTGTGTGTGTGTGTGTGTGCGTGTGTGCGTGTGTGTGTGTGTTTATGTCAATGTACAAGGGTATGTTTTTTCCATGACTGTAATAAAAGTAGAACTATTGTGCTTTGTCTGACAGCTGAATGCACTTGTCCAAAGATTGTACCCTGGGCAGTTGTGCTAGAATCAGATATGGCAACAACAAGCTGCTTTATGGTACCAAGTGCTTGACAATATTTGGGATTCTAATGCCACTATGTGACGTATGCAGTATGTCCCACAGTACTGTCAACTTTAATATAAATAACTGTCACCTAAATATCACAGTGTCTCTCGCAGTACTGTCAACTTTAATATAAATAACTGTAACCTAAATATCACAGTGTCTCCCACAGTACTGTAAATATAAATAACTGTAACCTAAATATCACAGTGTCTCCCGCATAACTGTAAACTTTAGTATAAATTAATGTCACCTAAATATCACAGTGTCTCCCCACAGTACTGCACAGTGTCTCCCGCATAACTGTAAACTTTAGTATAAATAACTGTCACCTTGTCACCTAAATATCACAGTGTCTCCCACAGTACTGTAAATATAAATAACTGTCACCTAAATATCACAGTGTCTCCCGCAGTACTGTAAACTTTAGTATAAATAACTGTCACCTAAATATCAAAGTGTCTCCTGCAGTACTGTAAACTTTAGTATCAATAACTGTCACCTAAATATCACAGTGTCTCCTGCAGTACTGTAAACTTTAGTATAACTGTCACCTAAATATCACAGTGTCTCCCGCAGTACTGTAAACTTTAATATAAATAACTGTCACCTAAATATCACAGTGTCTCACACAGTACTGTAAACTTTAGTATAAATAACTGTCATCTAAATATCACAGTGTCTCCCGCAGTACTGTAAACTTTAGTATAAATAACTGTCACCTAAATATCACAGTGTCTCCCAAAGTACTACAAACTTTAGTATAAATAACTGTCACCTAAATATCAGTGTCTTCCGCAGCACTGTAAACTTTAGTATCAATAACTGTCACCTAAATATCACAGTGTCTCCCACAGTGCTGTAAACTTTAGTATAAATAACTGTCATCTAAATATCACAGTGTCTCCTGCAGTACTGTAAACTTTAGTATAAATAACTGTCACTTAAATATCACAGTGTCTCCCACAGTACTGTAAACTTTAGTATAAATGTCACCTAAATATCACAGTGTCTCCCGCAGTACTGTCAACTTTAATATAAATAACTGTCACCTAAATATCACAGTGTCTCCCGCAGTACTGTAAATTTTAGTATAAATAACTGTCACTTAAATATCACAGTGTCTCCCACAGTACTGTAAACTTTAGTATAAATAACTGTCACCTAAATATCACAGTGTCTCCCGCAGTACTGTAAACTTTAGTATAAATAACTGTAACCTAAATATCACAGTGTCTCCCGCATAACTGTAAACTTTAGTATAAATAACTGTCACCTTGTCACCTAAATATCACAGTGTCTCCCGCAGTACTGTAAACTTTAGTATAAATAACTGTCACCTAAATATCACAGTGTCTCCCACAGTACTGTAAACTTTAGTATCAATAACTGTCACCAAAATATCACAGTGTCTCCCGCAGTACTGTAAATTTTAGTATAAATAACTGTCACTTAAATATCACAGTGTCTCCCACAGTACTGTAAACTTTAGTATAAATAACTGTCACCTAAATATCACAGTGTCTCCCACAGTACTGTAAATATAAATAACTGTCACCTAAATATCACAGTGTCTCCCGCAGTACTGTCAACTTTAATATAAATAACTGTCACCTAAATATCACAGTGTCTCCCGCAGTACTGTAAACTTTAGTATAAATAACTGTCACCTAAATATCACAGTGTCTCCCACAGTACTGTAAACTTTAGTATAAATAACTGTCACCTAAATATCACAGTGTCTCCCGCAGTACTGTAAACTTTAGTATAAATAACTGTCACCTAAATATCACAGTGTCTCCCGCAGTACTGTAAATTTTAGTATAAATAACTGTCACCTAAATATCACAGTGTCTCCCACAGTACTGTAAACTTTAGTATCAATAACTGTCACCAAAATATCACAGTGTCTCCCGCAGTACTGTAAACTTTAGTATAAATGTCACCTAAATATCACAGTGTCTCCCGCAGTACTGTCAACTTTAATATAAATAACTGTCACCTAAATATCACAGTGTCTCCCGCAGTACTGTGAACTTTAGTATCAATAACTGTCACCTAAATATCACAGTGTCTCCCACAGTACTGTAAACTTTAGTATAAATAACTGTCATCTAAATATCACAGTGTCTCCCGCAGTACTGTAAAATTTAGTATAAATAACTGTAACCTAAATATCACAAAAGAAAAGTTCCTTATGTTTGGCTACCTCAGTGAAAGAATTTCCTGTTGTCAAAGGTAAAATTATTTAAATAAATTAAGAAAGCAATCTAGCTAAAATAAATGTATTCAGAATCCTATAGTAAAAATAGCTGCTGCTTTAATTCCCTTTTACCCTTTACTACAGAAAGCAAAAAAAAAGGACTGTTTACAGCATGGTAGTAAATTGTCCTTAGTCATTTAGAATGTCATGACTGGAGTTCACAGCAAAGTGCATTATCTGCAATTCTGAGTACTGCATATACCCACAAAAACAGGTGCACAAAATCAGGGAAAATCTGTATAAAGCTAAATGCTGACGTGGTATTTATAAAAGAGAAATAATACAGATTTTAAGCTGTACTCCTCATAAAATATAAAAAGAATATTCTTGTCATGGAAACAGTGACTTCCACGTGAGTACAATACAGATAAAATCAGGAATTATGGAAAAGTATATAAAAGCTGGTCATAAGGCCAGAGAATAAACAGAATTGCTAGCTATAATTAACCAGGGAGAATCTGGTTTTGGTTCCCAGGATGCAGTTAGTAACATCTGGCAAATTTTGATTTATGTACAATGTGCCCATCCTGTGCAACTTGTTACCTCTCTACAGTCACGTGATTAAGTCTGAAGCTTCTTTTTGTAAGTCCCTTAAATTTTGCATGTCAAGGGCATTTATAGCAATATTACTTCAGTGTTGCATGCATTCATTTATACGTTCAGATCTCTTATTGATTTTCTTGTTAATTTTTGAAGAGTGTGTGGACTGTAAACTCTTCCAATTAACCAAGGAAAAGAATATTGTGTATTAGAACAAAGTCCACAAGTTCATAAAATAATGTTTTATTATAAACTCAAAAGTTAGTGGTACAGACTGGTTTCATACAAAGAAATATGCAAAAGGGAATATTTTTCTGCAATGCCAACCAAAATGAAAAAATACATAGTACACTTTTTGTCCAAGTTCCTGAGTCCCACAAATACTGACTCTTAGAAAAAGTTCATGAACTTTCGTTTGGAGCAAGAATTAATATCCACAGCATGTAAGTGTTTTTAGTAACTTTCTTGTCTGTATTTTTTAGGAAGATACCCTGGTTTCCTCAGGTAAAGTCCACATAGTTTTATCCTACTGCAACAAAAGTATCCAAAAACAATATTCCAGGCACACGGCTGGTGATACTCTAGCTGTCATTTTAACAATAATTTAAAATTATGCAGAACTCATCTCTGGGTATTACACAAGTCTATTTGGAACATTTGTACTCAAAATTTAACCAGTTTGAGATACCATTCTGGTGAGAACCACCACATTAGGGGTAGGATTAAAAAATAGGCCTGCCATGAGTCGTAAGGCTGCAGCAAAAATAGCCCCCTAACACAATCATCAAAACCAGCGATTCAGAGACACATTAGCCACAATGAAGAAGGACTTCATTACTGGCTAATTTGCATGTCTCAGAATCACTGGATCACAATCAGAAGCACTAACAAGCACTTTGCTGCAGAAATCACCACCTGTGGCCTCTACATTGCATTGACACAGCCAACCCCTCCTTCACTCCCTACACACACACACACACACACACACACACACACACACACACACACACACACACACACACACACACACACACAAACACACAGAGGGATGCATCCATGTACCCTCAACTACCCCTGCTGACATAGAAAGTTCATGACTTTACCTCTTGCACTGACCTGTCCTTCCTCCCAGACCCTTATAGCCAGTCAATAATGCCAGATATCAGGGCTTAATTATTGTAATCATTTAGTTGTAGCATCTAGGTAATCAGTCCGTTGTTGTATTAACTTTTTATGTCAGCACAAATAGTAATTATTAAATGCTTTGGTGTGTAGCATGTGTCCCCTAACCTTTACAGACAGTTCATTTTAGTCAAGGGGAGTTGATGGGGGAATGGAAGGCCCTCACTCAAAGACATGCACACACACACACACACACACACACACACACACACACACACACACACACACACACACACACACACACACACACACACACACACACACACACACACACACACACACACTCTCTCTCTCTCTGTCCATCATCTAAAATCATTCATAAAGCTAAGTATACTCTGCACCCTCTCTCTGGTGGAAGATCTCCACTTCTCCTCGAACCTACATATACCAACTCCACAGTGACACAACAGTGTAGAAACTGCAACACCATACTTTCTCTGAAAGTGGCTTTCAGTGATAAAGCCATCAAGTTGCTGTCAATCGGAAAAACAGCACTATGCATATTCCAGTTACAATAATCACTGCAGCTTAAAATTCAGTTTCAAGCTCTGTAGATGGCTATGAGCCCTAGTAAGGCCATTCACATTATAGAGGGTTAAGCTTGGTCTGTGCTTCAGAGTGAATTTAAAATCTACAATGAAAATGTCCACATCTACCTAGTTGTATGTTCCTCTGTTTTGTCTCCATTTAGGTACAACAGTAGGGTATGATCTGTAGCCAGTATAAATTCTCAGATGAGACTTAGTACTTTAATTAAGATAATGCACATTTGATTTCTAAGCATTCATTTTCAGTGTGGAATACCTTGTTTTACTGTTTTTTTATCTAAAAAAAATACAGGGTGTCTTTTTCCCAACAAAGGTCTGTGATAACACTGCCCTCCAAGGTTTTATCTGATAAATTATCATATACTATAAAAGGTTTGTAGAAAATTAGAGAGGATAACAAAGTCTCTGAATATGGTATTCCTTTCAGTGGATTAAATGCCTTACAAGCCTCTAAGGTGCTTTCATCTTAAGGTGCATCTTCCACTTGGTCATATCGGTAAAAGAAAAGCTATTGGTGTGAAACTGGGTACACATTTTCAATAGTGCCAAGCTAACGCCACACATGCTTCTATTTGTGAAGACATTTGTCAGTTTCCACAGCTGAAAGTCTGTTTTTCTACACTATACAACCCTAATACCTGCGTATTTTACCTGTATTACACCTGTTTTGCTCTTGACAGCAATTACATTTTACCTGACTTGTCTCAGAGAGTCTAACACAGCCTGTACCTTAGCTAGATTAGAATACAATCCCCAGAGAGTATTATGACATCATCTAGGTAAGCACTTTCACCCGCCAACTGGACTTCATCAGATCGACTTTTCAGTAACACCTTATCATGAAGTAAAGCTGAGTTATTCCAGTGACTAACTCTGTTTGAGTTTGTTTCTTCAGTACCTTCCTAAAAGAGGAATTAACATTTGATGTTTTGGACTGTTTATTACTGTTGCCTAACACTGTAATGTTTAAGCATTTTTATTTTTTATTTTTCACAAATAACAAGTAAGTATAGTCAGTCCTCTACCATAAAGTTGGAGACATCTATCACCTTCATATCTCTCTTGTGGTTTTTGTGCTTGTTTGTCCTGTGACTCACTTTTGTGGTGCACAGGGCTCCTTGATGTGAGTGAGATGGCTTTAGCAGAGCCATAAGACATTTTTATTTGATTAACCATAGGCACAGGGTACCTGTCAAATTTCAAAATGCCATTCAGCTTCCTGAAGTCGTTATAGAACCTGATTGTTCCATCAGGGTTTGGGGCTAATGCTATCAGGCTGCCTCATTTGCTTTATAAGTTCTCCATCATCCCAAATTTAAACATTTCATAGGTTCATAGGTTCATATAGGTTCATAGGTTGGTACTAGGCTATCATCCCTAGGGCTTGTACAAGCCTAGCCATAACAATTCCCTGGATATTTCCTCCCACAATATTTACTTCTCTGGACCCCTGTCTAGCAGGGCAGCTGACATGATCCGCGGGGTGAATTTCCTGTCTCCCATCCAATCATCAAGGCTCCTTTTGAAGAGGGCCAATGAGGTGCTCTGCTTGTTCATTTTCTCTTGCATAGCCATTCTCTGTGACTCTGGTATTCTAAATAGGGTTTTAACTTAACATTTTCTTCTGGAATTATCTCGATATGGAGTTAAATCAGGTTTGTTTTGTCAGGTAGTTCTGGAAATGCTTGTTTCTTAACAGAAAATCCCTTATTTGTTGTTTATGTAGCTTGTAACCACTTCATTTAACTGAACTGCAGACAAGGAAGGCACTTTTCTTTCTCGCCAGATATAGTACTTTCTGCTGCTAAACTTATTATACAGGTTTGTGTTTCCTTTTGCATTTTCATGATATTAATATTGTACATTTGCTCTGGTCCTTTCTTATCAGCCTGTTTAATCCTGTAGTTCACATCATTTATTTTTTTCCACTAGCTTCACTTTTGTATTTGTATTCTGGAAAAAGGGCCAGAACTAATGCCTGGCCTACACCTTTGAATCTTCTGGTACTAGTATTTCTATTAAATACCCTTTGTTGTGTAGCCTGGGTCCTTTCCATGTATTCAAACACAAGCCCTCGCACGTACGGCTGCCCGGCCAACCAACCTTGTAGAAAACACAAAAAGCCAGCAAGATAGTTTCACCATTTAATCAGAGGCAAAAAAAGCGGACAAAAATGTCCGAATTCAAAAACTCATACTAGTTTCGGCACCAGCCTTCATCAGTGAGTGAAAATAGTCAAGAAATCCATAGTCAACGTCAGTTTAAATATTTTGATAAACCAATAGAAAGAAGGACATTTACATATGGCTCCTGAGTTAGATTTAAAGCAACATGACACAATTAGTTCAGATATATATCCCCATACAATACAGATACTCATAATGTATAGTTCTTATTATGAACTAAAATAACCTAAAACAAATTGTGACATATTGTTTATACACATAATAATAATATAATCTTATATTACATAAGAAAATGTATGTCTAAAGTGCCATATAATGGACAAATGTGTCAAAAATGTAAATATGGATTATAAATGGTCGTTGAGACCTGGAGGAAAAAGGGCTCCTAAATGTGTGATCCAGTATCTTTCTTTATGGCTTAGAATGCCTTGCCATCCTGTCTGGTTTTGCCTATTTCCTGTAATTTTGTCTATGATGGTAAACATAAACTGGGCACTGGGATGTTTGACTGTATGTAGGTATAGTGCATTAGATGCCTTGTGGTTGCGAATGTCACTACGATGTTCCCCAATTCTAATGCGTAGTGAACGTGAAGTCTTGCCAACATAGAATGATTTACATTGGCATGTAGCCAAATATATAACCCAGCTAGTGGAACAATTTCCAAAAACCTTAATATCATACACTTTGCTGGTGTTAGAGCTCGTGAACTGTTTGAGCTGATTGACATGAGCACAAGATACACAATGTCCACATCTGAATGTTCCCAATAGTTCATCCCCCATTATAGTAAGTTGTTTGTATTTAGCTGCCCCACTTTCTTTATGTTTATAGTGGGAAAACAGGGTGCCTAATGTTTTGCCACGTCTAAATGAGAATGAACACTGGTTATCTAGAATCCCCCTCAAAAAGTCATTTGCTAATAGGATGTTCCAATTTTGATTCACCGCTTGCCTAACAGTTTGATGATTTTTGCCAAGTGTAGTAATCAATCTAACTTTAGAGCTATTAGTGTTTTTGCTCTTATCCCTATATTCCAACAATGTCTTCCTGTCTTGGTTATCCGAATGGGTCTTGGCTAGTTCAATATCAGAAATACAATAGCCCCGGTCCAGGAATCTAGTTAGTAAATCGGCTTTGGCTGTGGAATAATCCTGTGAACATGAATTGATTCTCCGAATTCTCAGATATTGAGATTTAGGGATGTTCCGGATGGTGTGGCGTGGATGCATACTGTGAGCATGTAACAAGGTGTTAAACTGGGGATATTTCCGGTACATTTTTGTATTGAGTGTGTTGTCACTGTTACGATATACTGTAACATCCAAAAAGGTTATAGTCTCTCTATGAAATGTAATAGAGAATTCAATCCCCCAAATGTTGTTATTTAAATGTTCCAGAAACTCATAAAGATAATCCGCATCCGCACGCCACACCATCCAACAATCATCTAAATATCTTCTCCATATGTCTATTTCCACAAGATATAAATTGTGTAAGGGGTTGTAAATCAGGCATTCCTCAAGGTAGGCCATGAAGAGATCTGCATAGATGGGGGCAAAAGAAGCCCCCATCGCATTCTGTAGTTGCCAATAGCAATCACCCTGGAAATAGAACACATTTTTGTTCAAAACATGTTCGGTAAGGCAAATAAGCAAAGTATTGAAACCCGGAGAATACAGTTCTGCTTTGGCAAGCCAATATTCAACAGCCTGAAGCCCAGCCCAATGCGGAATACTGGTATAGAGGGATTTTACATCCAACGTACACATTATCCAATGAGGTTCTAGTTGACAATCCTCAATGATTTGCAAAAATTGCGTGGTATCCTGAATTCTTGCTCTGACCAGGGACAATAGTGGTTTGAGAAATTGGGTGAGATAAGCAGACAATGGTTCTGTAAGAGAACCATGACCAGAGACTATAGGCCTGCCTGGTGGATGTGTGAGAGATTTGTGTATTTTAGGTAATAGGTACAGAATTTGTCTATCCGGTTCCTTCACCTGTAAATGTTGAACCGTTTTGTTCGTGAGTATACCCTCCTCCAATGCAGATTGTAAAAACAAATCGATCTCTTTTTTAAATTTCATTGTTGGATCAATATCCATTTTCATATAGCAATGTCTGTCAGATAATTGTCGTAAACCCTCATTTATATAGAAGTCCATGTTCAAGATCACCACTGCACCCCCCTTGTCAGCTTGTAGTATTGCTATATTTTGATTATTCCTAAGTTCTGACAAAGCCACTCTTTCGGTGGAAGTGATGTTATCCCTGCCGGTAGCAACTTCAAAAAGAGGAAAATGTAAGTCCTTTAACACCGCTTGTTGAAATATCGCTACATTCTTATTCATAGGTGGCTGAAATGATGATTTATGGAAGGTGAAATCAGTAGATCTTTGAGCATTGGAACTATCCTGTTCTGAAAAGAACAATTTAAGGTTGAGTCTATGACAAAAATCAATGACGTCTAATGAGGTTTGGTATTCATCACAAAAAAAGCTGGGAACAAAGTTTAACCCTTTATTGAGAACTTGTTTTTGTTCTGATGTTAATACATGATCAGATAGATTCAACACATTTTCAAAAACTTGTGTATTTACTTGAGTAATGCCTGAATAAGTCCCGTCATGGAATCTGTAGATATGTTTGTTTCTATGTTTCCTCCCCCCTCTGGATTTCCTACCATGTCTAAAGGGTAATGAGTGTTGGTTTTCTTCTTAAGTGGAGAATTGACAGTATTGGCATATTCACCGTCGGTGTTAGATGACTCCTCACCTGAGGTACTGGTTTGAAAATGATCCCTGTTCTTTAATATGGATCTGGGCCTTTTTCTAGTCCTGCCCCTGCCCATGGTAGGGACATTATCTTGAAACCTCACAGATCGTTGTACTTGAAATGGGTGTCCCCTTTCATAATCATTGTTATCTCTGTTAAATTTCTTTATTTTTCTGTCTCTGATGATTTTATCATAAGATGTTAGCTCCTTGGACAACCTGTCTAGATACTCAAAATATTTGGGACTCGATTCATGTTTTTTACATGTATTTGCTAAATCCTTAACTTCTGAAAGACATATATCTATTGTTCTTTCATAATATGAAGCTAGGATCTTTACAAAAACCATGGAACCTTCTCTAAGTGCTGCATCCCATTCATCATTAAGCCTCTCTTCAGATCTGCTTACAAGTGGGTGCAATTTTATCCGTAGTCCTCTAGGTGCAATATTTTTGTGGAGATAGGCTTTAAATAGCCGAAGATGCCAAATGTTGGCTCTTAATCCTTTCAAACCCTTTTCCAAATCCCGAAAACAGAACTCACAATTATCTGTGGGATTTGTAACAGGTTGGGTGGGGTTGCTGCTTGGGGCTTGGTTAACACCAAAAATAGCCAAGTCTTCCCTATCAGCACACAGCCCCTCCAAGATCTTATCTAGATCCATATTATCTAACAGATGTTCAAGAAGCCAACAAGAAAAATCCAATACTACAAAAAATTATGAAAAAAGATAGGCAGGGACAGGGCCAGAGCTACCCAGAAAAAATGTCAAAAAAACTTCAATATTTGAATACCACCAAGGTCAGTTTCAAATCAGTATAACCCCCAGTATGTATGAATGAGGAATCATCCAAAGACAAGTAGGTTAATAATATCCAGCCAATGAAATATCTGTCAAAAAATAACACCAATATAGTATTTTCAATCTCTGAATATGTATAAAAGCACTACTCAGGACATAAATCAAATATTGTCCTGTAAACAGTGATAGAGAAACCGAAATGTATATATAGTTAGTTGCTAACAAGTCTTATTAGAATATCTGCACTCTCAAACCATATGGAACTAACTTGGTATCAAAAAAGGGGTTCAAACCCATAACATAGAATGTATAGATGTAAAATACGAACAATATCGTGACCAAGACACCAGTTTGACGCAACCTGTATACACCAAAAATTCTAATACATTTCTGTAGAAAAACATACTTGACTATAATGCACACAAAAATGAAATGTGTTGTTATCTAAGAACATTTCAAAATCATGAACCAACTTTTTGTAGAAAAAATATTGAGTACCCATAACATGGTTCTGACCTCTAACCAAAACCTGTCCTAAACCTTATATGCACTAGACTTTATAAACCAACACTATGCATACTGCTCAAGACAAAATATACATGATGTTGGACCCACATGGATCCATGAGCCAGACCACTGTTAATATACAAGATTACTGATAATGTACTAAGGTATAAAACCAGAATATTTGAAAAAAATAGTATAACCACCAGTAACCTGCACAAATGTAAAGTATGATTGTTATAAAAAGGACAAAATTCAGTCCTTAAGGTAAATGTAAGAAGTTTAAATCACTGAAATAGGAAATTGGTACTGATCCATGTATTCCCATATGTTGGACATTTAGTACTTTCAGAGTACTGGTATAATATTCTGTGATTGTTTTAAATGGGATTTTCTCTTAATCTCAAATTTTTTTCTGGCAATATCTAGCAGTCCACAAGGGTGCCTGCCATATAATAACTCAAAAGGACTGAATCCTATTGAGGTCTGTGTTGCTTGTCTAATGCAGACAGGAAGAATGGTGTTAGCAGGTACCAGTTTTTATCATCTTCCTCAATAACATTTCTCAGCATTAATTTTAATGTTAGTTTGAAATGCTTCACAAACCCATTTGTCTGGCACACTGAGAGTTTTAATTGCTTGACCTTAAAGTAATGCTACATTTGTTGCATTATTCTGGACATAATCAGAGTCTCTTGCTTGGTATTCCCTTATATATTTCGTCTCTCCTTCATAATAGAGCTAACATTCACGTTACATAAGGAATAGCCTTAGAGAACTAAGATACATAATCCAGAAGTGTAGTGAAACTTTTTGCTGGATTTCACAAATGCCCCCACAATGACCATTAAAATACATTCAAATGTCAGTGCTAACTAATAACAGAACCCATCACTGTGATCTTCTAAATGGGTACCGCTGCGATAACAGAACCCATCACTGTGATCTTCTAAATGGGTACCGCTGCGATAACAGAACCCATCACTGTGATCTTCTAAATGGGTACCGCTGCGATAACAGAACCCACCACTGTGATCTTCTAAATGGGTACCTGCGATAACAGAACCCATCACTGTGATCTTCTAAATGGGTACCGCTGCGATAACAGAACCCATCACTGTGATCTTCTAAATGGGTACCGCTGCGATAACAGAACCCATCACTGTGATCTTCTAAATGGGTACGCTGCGATAACAGAACCCATCACTGTGATCTTCTAAATGGGTACCGCTGCGATAACAGACCCCATCACTGTGATCTTCTAAATGGGTACCGCTGCGATAACAGAACCCATCACTGTGATCTTCTAAATGGGTACTGCTGCGATAACAGAACCCATCACTGTGATATTCTAAATGGGTACCGCTGCGATAACAGAACCCATCACTGTGATCTTCTAAATGGGTACCGCTGCAATAACAGAACCCATCACTGTGATATTCTAAATGGGTACCGCTGCGATAACAGAACCCATCACTGTGATCTTCTAAATGGGTACCGCTGCGATAACAGAACCCATCACTGTGATCTTCTAAATGGGTACCGCTGCAATAACAGAACCCATCACTGTGATCTTCTAAATGGGTACCGCTGCGATAACAGAACCCATCACTGTGATCTTCTAAATGGGTACTGCTGCAATAACAGAACCCATCACTGTGATATTCTAAATGGGTACCGCTGCGATAACAGAACCCATCACTGTGATCTTCTAAATGGGTACCGCTGCGATAACAGAACCCATCACTGTGATATTCTAAATGGGTACTGCTGCAATAACAGAACCCATCACTGTGATCTTCTAAATGGGTACTGCTGCAATAACAGAACCCATCACTGTGATATTCTAAATGGGTACCGCTGCGATAACAGAACCCATCACTGTGATCTTCTAAATGGGTACCGCTGCGATAACAGAACCCATCACTGTGATATTCTAAATGGGTACCGCTGCAATAACAGAACCCATCACTGTGATATTCTAAATGGGTACCGCTGCGATAACAGAACCCATCACTGTGATCTTCTAAATGGGTACCGCTGCGATAACAGAACCCATCACTGTGATCTTCTAAATGGGTACGCTGCGATAACAGAACCCATCACTGTGATCTTCTAAATGGGTACCGCTGCGATAACAGAACCCATCACTGTGATCTTCTAAATGGGTACCGCTGCGATAACAGAACCCATCACTGTGATCTTCTAAATGGGTACCGCTGCGATAACAGAACCCATCACTGTGATCTTCTAAATGGGTACCGCTGCGATAACAGAACCCATCACTGTGATCTTCTAAATGGGTACGCTGCGATAACAGAACCCATCACTGTGATCTTCTAAATGGGTACCGCTGCGATAACAGAACCCATCACTGTGATCTTCTAAATGGGTACGCTGCGATAACAGAACCCATCACTGTGATCTTCTAAATGGGTACGCTGCGATAACAGAACCCATCACTGTGATCTTCTAAATGGGTACCGCTGCGATAACAGAACCCATCACTGTGATCTTCTAAATGGGTACGCTGCGATAACAGAACCCATCACTGTGATCTTCTAAATGGGTACCGCTGCGATAACAGAACCCATCACTGTGATCTTCTAAATGGGTACAGCTGCGATAACAGAACCCATCACTGTGATCTTCTAAATGGGTACGCTGCGATAACAGAACCCATCACTGTGATCTTCTAAATGGGTACGCTGCGATAACAGAACCCATCACTGTGATCTTCTAAATGGGTACCGCTGCGATAACAGAACCCATCACTGTGATCTTCTAAATGGGTACCGCTGCGATAACAGAACCCATCACTGTGATCTTCTAAATGGGTACGCTGCGATAACAGAACCCATCACTGTGATCTTCTAAATGGGTACCGCTGCGATAACAGAACCCATCACTGTGATCTTCTAAATGGGTACGCTGCGATAACAGAACCCATCACTGTGATCTTCTAAATGGGTACGCTGCGATAACAGAACCCATCACTGTGATCTTCTAAATGGGTACCGCTGCGATAACAGAACCCATCACTGTGATCTTCTAAATGGGTACCGCTGCGATAACAGAACCCATCACTGTGATCTTCTAAATGGGTACCGCTGCAATAACAGAACCCATCACTGTGATCTTCTAAATGGGTACCGCTGCGATAACAGAACCCATCACTGTGATCTTCTAAATGGGTACCGCTGCGATAACAGAACCCATCACTGTGATCTTCTAAATGGGTACTGCTGCAATAACAGAACCCATCACTGTGATATTCTAAATGGGTACGCTGCGATAACAGAACCCATCACTGTGATCTTCTAAATGGGTACGCTGCGATAACAGAACCCATCACTGTGATCTTCTAAATGGGTACTGCTGCAATAACAGAACCCATCACTGTGATATTCTAAATGGGTACCACTGCGATAACAGAACCCATCACTGTGATCTTCTAAATGGGTACCGCTGCGATAACAGAACCCATCACTGTGATCTTCTAAATGGGTACCGCTGCGATAACAGAACCCATCACTGTGATCTTCTAAATGGGTACTGCTGCAATAACAGAACCCATCACTGTGATATTCTAAATGGGTACCGCTGCGATAACAGAACCCATCACTGTGATCTTCTAAATGGGCACCGCTGCGATAACAGAACCCATCACTGTGATCTTCTAAATGGGTACCGCTGCGTACGTGTACAAAGCAAAGCCATAACAGCTCTGAGCGCAGTCACCTGCGATCTTGGAACACTGCCAACTGCTATGATTCATACTCACTACCACGTATAGTCTGACAGGTAGTACGATGGCAGCATTACCATGATAAGACCTAGATGCAAAACAACAAGAGGAGAAAAAGCTTTCTGTGAACTAGGCCCAGCAACCTGGAATCATCCACCTACTAACTTCAAATCACAGCTCACTCTCCGTAACTTCAAAACTCCACTAAAAGAACACCTTCAGCAGGATTGTGTAACCAAATGTTTTACAGATACAGGATAACTGTCATATTTTCTTATACTGTATAGCAAGTAAACTTGAGACCTACTGCTACTTATGACACCTATAAACTCTCTGTCTCCTAAGGGAAAATTCTATGATAGATTACAAACCTGTAAATAACATAAATATTTAATGCAATTAATCGTTACCATCTACAGCGCAAAGATTTAAGACATATGTTAGTAACTTTACATTGTTCTTTTCCTCTCTATGTATGTTCTTCATGTGTTTTATCATTTATTGCTATCCATTATATCCTCTATAAGCCTGGGTCATGGCTTTAATGGGTCCGTGGACCAGCCCACCTGCCCAGTTAACAAATTGCAAATAAAATAAATAACTAAGCAACAGCCTTTGGGCATCAAAGGATTCTCAAAGCCTGGGTAAGGGTCTGCCATCTGACATTCATTTCACCCAACTTAGAACTTGTCAACTTCTTTCATTATTCCTGGCCAGTAAAACCTTGATGGAATCCATTCTATGATCTTATCCCTTTCTAGGTGTTCACCTACTATATGACTATGTGCTAACCTCATCACTAGGTTTCTGAAAAGTGTATGCACTAATAATTGACATCATTCTAATACAGGCACTGGGATCTCAGTGTCTAATTCTTCTCCTGAGAACCTCAGCTCATTCCTCTACTCTTTACTATAATTTGCTATCTCTACCTTACTAAATATTTTTAGTTTCCTTTGCAAACCTGATTCACAGAACTCTCTTTCTTTTGGTTAAAGTTCCTGTATTTTGGCTAAATGTGAATATCATTAGGGCCTTGTTTAAAGTAAGTCGGTCTACCTATACACACTGTACTTTACTTTTTTTCCTTCTTCAGGTCTGTCTCAATGTAAGTAAGCTTCACTCTCTCACTTTCATTTTTATCTGGGTTGTTTTTTCTCTGCAAAGTGTATTTCAGAATAAAAACTGACTTCAGTTTTACTGTTTTCCTTATTTACAGATATCTGTTGCCAAGAGTCTTTCTTTAATTGTGTTTTCTGCCTTACACTGACAAAAATGAGTTTAAAACTCTAATCAGATATCATTTCCTCCTCTTGCTACACCAGTGAAATCTTTCTTACTGATAAGATTATTCTCCTCAACACTGAACTACTGCTTAGAATTCTCTATTTTAGGGCCTTCTGCTTTAGCTTGATATGTTTAATATTTTGTGCAGGCTGTGCATTTTTCTGTATTGCCTAGCTTTGTCTCTTTGGAACATACTCTATTTCAGTGAGTGATTCCTTTTCAACAGTTCTTCTGGTCACTTCTATTCTCTGCTTTGCAGCACTTACATGCTGCAATATTTTTATAGGTTCATAGGTTCATAGGTTTATACTAGGCTATCTGCCCTAAGGCATTTATAAGCCTAGCCCAAAGTTATGTGGCTTACGGCACCCCTTATGTTAGAAATAATGTGCCCATTAGTTTGTTGTGCCTCTGTCCAGCAGTGACACAGAGATGATTCCCAGGGTAAACCTACGATCTCCCATCCACCGGTCAAGATTTCTCTTGAACAGAGCCAGCGAGGTGCTCTGCCTCACATGGACCGGGATTTTATTCCACAGCATGGGGAGTCTCTGGGTGATAAATCTATCCCTCCAGCACGTCCTATTTATATCCGTGCTAAGGTTTAAGTCACTTGCTCTAGTGGTTCTGGTGGATTTGGATTTTTTGAGGTGGAGCATGTCCATTAATTCGGGGTTGGTCATGGCCTTGTATGTCAGGCACAGGTCACCTCTGAGCAGACGGTATGCAACTGAATAGAGTCGGAGTTTCTTCAGTCTGGCAGTATATGACAGGTTTTGGAGTCCCTTTATCCTTTTGGTGAGGAACTTTTGGGGTCTCTCCAAGTGCTGCAGGTGTCGAGTGAGATACATCCCGAATGGGGCATTGTACTCAATCATTGGTCTGATAAGTGAAGAGTACAGGGGAACAATGACCTCACTTGATCTGGATGTGAATCCTTCATGATCAGATGGGCAATGTAGAAGGTCTTTCGAACCACTTTAGCAACGTGAGTGTCAAACGAGAGGCCACTGTCAACCTGGGTACCCAGGTCCCTGAGAACCTCTTCTGTGCTTAGTGGGTTGCCACCTATATGGTAGCTTGGGGTTACCTTGTTTTTCCCGAAGGGTATGACTATACACTTTTTTGCTTTTAACTTCAGGCCATGGCTCTGGCACCAGCTATCAGTTTCCGTGAGACCCCTCTGAAGGATGTCTGTGTCCGATGTACTATCCACTATGGCACCCAGTTTGCAGTCATCCACAAACTTTGTCAGCCATAGTCCTCCTATGTTTGTCTGTACTTCTGAGAAGTAGATGCCGAACAATAGGGGGCCAAGGACTGAGCCCTGTGGGACACCACTTGTAACCGGCTTGGAGTCTGACATGGCTACAGCAACTCTAACCCTGTGGGTTCTGTCCTTTAGCCAGTTTGCAACCCATCTTGTGACATATCGGTTTACATTTAAGCTGGTAAGTTTCTCTATGATACCCGAGTGGGGTATTGTGTCGAAAGCTTTTGCAAGGTCAAGGTAGGCTGTATGGACTGCCTTTCCCTCATCAATGGCCTTGGTAACTGTTTCGAAGAAGTCGACCAGGTTCAAAAGGCAAGATCTGCCCTTGACAAAGCCAAACTGGGTTGGGTCCAAGGTCTGCAAGTCCCCTATGTCCTTGTTTATGAGTTCCATTATGATCCTCTCCATAGCTTTGCAGACCAGGCTTGTTAAGCTTATGAGGCGGTAATTACCAGGGTCCGTAGAGGCACCACCTTTGTGGAGTGGGACCACAGTTGCTGTACGCCACTCCTTGGACACATATCCTGTGGTAAGGCTAAGATTAAACAGCTGCCTTATGTGCGGGTTTAGTTCTTCATTGAGTTCATGTAGCACACAGCCGGGGACACCATCCGGTCCCATTGATGCTGTGTTTTTAGCTTTAGAGAGAGCAGCTTTCACCTGCGCATTTGAGATGTCTGGGAGGCTACACTCTGTTGGGATAGTTATCTCTCCTTTGGGGAGGGGGGTGAAGTTTGCGCTGAACCTGTCTGCCAGTATGTTGGCAATGTCTGTGGGCTCAGTGATTTTTTTTTCATTTTGGACTAATTCTGAGCATATCTGGGAGTTTCCACCCAGGTTTCTAACATAGCTGAAGAAGGCCTTATGATTGTCTTTTGAATCTATGGCAATTTTTTTTTCAAAGTTGGCCTTTGATGATTTTATGAGGGATCGTAGTTTCTTGCTAGCACTGATCAAAGATGCCTTCCCTTTTTGGGATTTTGCTCTATCATGTAATAGCTTTCTCCTCTTATTGTAAAGTTTGTTTATGGCTGGGGTCCACCAGACTGGACGTTTGCCCTTGGTGGAAAGAGTCTTGGTTTTATTTGGGATTGCCTGATCCATGCAGTCCTGAAGGTGTTCATAGAAGGCATTTGTAAGGGCTTCCGCAGCTTGGGTTGTGGTTTCCATTGGCTCGGGGGCCTTGAAGGATACCACACCTGTCTTGAGTAGTGTGAAGTTTGCTTTAGAGAAGTTCTTCACTGTGGTCTTTTGTTTGGGGTGAGGCGGGATGTGGATTTCTAGTGAGATTAGTTTATGATCTGATCTCACCAAAGAGGATATACTTCGGTGTGGAGCATTTTGTCCCCATGTTTGTGATGATGAGATCTAGTATATTTTCTCCTCTTGTGGGGACGGTGACTAGTTGTTCCATGGCATTTGAATTTATGAACTCCAGGAACCTTTGGGCTAGAAAGTTGGGGCTTGAGTAATGTTCCCAGTCTATATTCGGGTAGTTGAAGTCACCCAATATGATGGTGTTTGGTGATACATTTATACCCTCCAGTGTCTTCAGGAAGGCTGTGTGGGTTTCCTGAGTTTGAGAGGGTGGCCTGTAGCATGCTACAAATTGTAGAGCAGTTTTGCCTATTGGTTTCCGATGCTTCGTGCGTAGCCACCAACCTGGAGGTGTGGGTATCCTTGATGAATATGGATACACCCCCTCCTTTTGTGGTATGGTCTGGGTTTTGGGGCCAGAATGCATGATATGAGGTAAAACCTGATAGTGCCGGGGTGCTCTCAGGAGCCTTGAACCAGGTTTCAGTCACAGCACAGACATTGATGTTCTCCATACTGAGAAGGGCCTCGAGTGCGTGCATTTTGAGATTTAGACTTCTGGCATTGAGCAGTATTACCCTTAGTTTCTTCCCATTTTTGTTTTCTAAGGTGGTAGGTTTAGAATTTGAGCCTTGCCTAAAAAAGGCACTATGGGGGTGGCAAGAGCCTTAGCCAATATCCGGAATCCCAGGGGTGACAGGTGCAAGCCGTCCCTTGTGAAGCAGTGTGGCTTGTCAAGCATGTCATCCCAAGCAGACAGACACTGGATCCCCTTTGAATGACACCAGACATTAAGCCAATTGTTAAAGCTGATCATCTTGTCTCTATATTGTGGCATCATTCGTGGTGAAGGAAGGATACTGCTCAGGGTCAGGGTCATACCTGCCTGGGCTACATAATCAGAGAGCTCCTCTATGTCTCTTTTCATGTAGTCCAGGGAGGTACGTCTCAGGTCGTTCACACCAGCATGGACAATGACTGTGTCATACTTGTACTTGCCGTGGAGTGACCTGAGTGCTTGTGTTATGTGGCGATTCTAGCCCGATAGGCAGCTTACCGTGACCTTCTCCTTGTTCAGCCTGGTGAGTGGGACGTCAGTGTGTCTGACTATGGAGTCACCTATGACAAGTATGTTTGGTGTTGTATTTGGCCTTAAGGGCAGTGACTGCTTTGCACACTGATTTTGTTTTATGTGTTGTTTGTGTGGTGTCTTGAGTTTGCAGTTGCTTGGGTGTCTGCTTTGGAGGCCTTTGCTGTTTAGGTAAATTTTTACTCAGAGCCTCCGAGTATGTCTTAGTGTGTTTATGTGTTTGATTCAGTGGTGTGGTTGAGTTATGTGAGACTGGTATTGTGGTGTGTGTAGTTGCCTTCTCCTCCTGCCTGGTCTTGCCAGTCCTGAGTTGAGAGAGCTCAGCCTCCAGTTTGGCTAAATAGCTGCATCTCTCGCAAGTGTTAGTGTTATGCAACTCCTTTGCTTCAACTGTTCCAACAGGTTGCTCTGCCCAAGGTACATACTGTCATTCTTCTTTAAATATTGCAAGTTCTTCTTCTCCATGTAACCTTAGCCAAATTTTAATACCTTTATAATAATATTCCTTGATCTTTCTTAGACTTAAATACATTTATGAATGTGTCTGGTTGTTGCTCCCCCACTGTTTCCTGGATAGGTAGAGATGTATCTGCAACCTTATACATTTGTTCAGTTCCAGCCACACACTGATACATAATCTGTCAAAATGATTATATTTTTCCCAGTCCTTTAAGTAGGAAACATTTAACCCTGTTAATATATTGCGTGTTAAACTGAGAATTACAGAAATGGGATGACTAACTTTCCCAGGCATAGTTTTTATTTCTAATTGAAGATATTGCTGGTATTCTGTGAATGTAGACTACTTCAACTGCTTTTTAGTAAGGGACTTCTTTTTTATACACATACTATAACTTTATAACTGTTACTATGCTGCCTGAATCTAGTAGTTCATGCAGCTTCCTGCCATCAATTAAAATATTGTACTCAATTAACTTTCTTGTAAAAAAGGCTTACTTTGCTATTCTTGCAGACAGTTAACCATATTCCATAGGTACAACAGCATTAGTAACATGTTTTTCACTAGTTACAATTTTTACAGTATTTTTTAATTAAATAACCACTTTTTTGAACAAAATGTAAACAATCAAACATAATATATCTCTCATACAGCTTGCAATCAAACTGCAAAACTATTTTAAATAGATAAATATTCCATATATATATATATATATATATATATATATATATATATATACATATATATATAGGTCCACTTTTTAATCTTGAAAATACTGAAATCTCAAATTTCAGTATTTTGAGACTAAAATACCAAAACCTCATAAACATGAAATGATGTAATAATGAACACTCACAATATTGAATTTAATAAAACGCAAATAAATATGCAACTCCCCCAAAACAACACATAAACATTACATAACTAAAACCGGTAACACCCCCATACGTTTCTGCAGGGGGGCAAGCCCACTACTCATATATACCAACTCCAAGGTCGCACTAACTCAAAAACAAAGGAACACACACCTTCCCTGGCTTGCCCTACACTCCCATTACACACAGTCTTATACTCACTAATAATACACTCACACATATATTACACACATATAAAAATCATCACAATCAGCACTCACAGACATACACTCTCACCTACCTACCCCAGCCTATGTCCACAACTCCCCACAACAATTCAAATTACTAAATTTACACGAAAACCCTTAAAAAGTGAACACCTACCTGAATCTCCAAACAGAAATGAACATCGGCCACCATACCCCACAACCCTTAAAGGGACAGCACATACTAAATATCACACCACAGCAAACCCAACACAGAGTCGATAAACTAAGACCACAGCAAACCCAACACAGAGTCGATAAACTAAGACCACAGCAAGCCCAACACAGAGTCGATAAACTAAGACCACAGCAAGCCCAACACAGAGTCGATAAACTAAGACCACAGCAAGCCCAACACAGAGTCGATAAACTAAGACCACAGCAAACCCAACACAGAGTCGATAAACTAAGACCACAGCAAACCCAACACAGAGTCGATAAACTAAGACCACAGCAAACCCAACACAGAGTCGATAAACTAAGACCACAGCAAACCCAACACAGAGTCGATAAACTAAGACCACAGCAAACCCAACACAGAGTCGATAAACTAAGACCACAGCAAACCCAACACAGAGTCGATAAACTAAGACCACAGCAAACCCAACACAGAGTCGATAAACTAAGACCACAGCAAACCCAACACAGAGTCGATAAACTAAGACCACAGCAAACCCAACACAGAGTCGATAAACTAAGACCACAGCAAGCCCAACACAGAGTCGATAAACTAAGACCACAGCAAACCCAACACAGAGTCGATAAACTAAGACCACAGCAAACCCAACACAGAGTCGATAAACTAAGACCACAGCAAACCCAACACAGAGTCGATAAACTAAGACCACAGCAAACCCAACACAGAGTCGATAAACTAAGACCACAGCAAACCCAACACAGAGTCGATAAACTAAGACCACAGCAAGCCCAACACAGAGTCGATAAACTAAGACCACAGCAAACCCAACACAGAGTCGATAAACTAAGACCACAGCAAGCCCAACACAGAGTCGATAAACTAAGACCACAGCAAGCCCAACACAGAGTCGATAAACTAAGACCACAGCAAGTCCAACACAGAGTCGATAAACTAAGACCACAGCAAGCCCAACACAGAGTCGATAAACTAAGACCACAGCAAACCCAACACAGAGTCGATAAACTAAGATTCAACATAGTGCAGTTTCAAAAAACTGCACTTTCAACATTTTGGACTTGAAATACTGAAATTCAAAATGTCAGTACAAGTTTAGACTAGAATCTTTCCTATTAACTATCTCTGTTACAATCTGCTTATACAGTTAACAGTCCAATCAGGGGAATTCCTTTATATAAAAATAGCTAACATAGCTAAAGAAAAAATATTTTAAACAAACTAAAACTATATACATAGTATAACAAAAGAGCTCCTTGGTCCAACAAAAAAATAAATAAATAAAAATGACAATCTTATGCAGACTCTAACTAGAGTTCTAATTATTATATTCTAACCATGTTGAAAGTATTTGACATTTATGAATATCATGTCTGTTGTCTCCCTGAAAAGAAGTGACCAATTTAAGGTCACACAGGGATGAAAGGACAGATTTCATCTCAATAGTGGTAGGTAGGTGTCTAGTTACACACTTTTTTTAACAAATAACAATAATAAATGATCTGTGTTTTGTTTGCATTTAGGTAGGCCTGATGTTTTTAAAAGCCCAATTTAAAAACTACTGGAGGTGAAAAGATTAGATTCAATATCAGTAGTCCCAAAGACCTCATGGAGGTACTTGCTAAAGGGCCTCAAAAACAGTTGTTACTGTGTTTTACCATTACTAGTACAAAATATAGCTATGTGATCACTTTTACCACAGTGAAAGCAGCAGATGTCTGCAGCTGATACTTTCTGTTACTAGTATAATTCTAGACTGCTCAATTTTAAATACAATTTCATTGTTTACCATGTCTCTACTAAGACAACAAAATGTTCAGCATTCTTAAGGTCACTTTGAACCCCGCTTTCATAAACTAGCAGGAGAAGCTTGCTTAAATGTATCAATAGCTAATAGTTCTATGATTTTATTTTAGTAAGTTGACCATTAGGATATAACCGCAGTTTAAATATATGGTCTAGATCACATAGCTGAAAACATACCATTTTAATAGAAGAAAACTTTTGAAACTTCAAATTTCTTAGGGTTGAGACCATAAGATCAAAGTTATGGAACATCAAAATGTAAATAAAGAAAAGAAAAACATAAAAAATTTTATTTTTTTTGTTTTTGTAGGGGCAAGCCCTCCTGCACCCCTCATACCCCCTGATTATTAAATATACCAACTTTGTGATCATACTGCAGAGAGGAAAACAGTAAATATACCATTAAGCTCTGTACAGTGATCTCCATTTAAACTGTTCTAAGTTTCAAAACTTCAATCTCATGGTCTCGACCATAAGAGATTTGAAGTTTTGAAATTCTGAAATTTAGAAGTCAACCCACATATATATATATATATATATATATATATATATATATATATATATATATATATATATATATATACACACACACACACACACACACACACACACACATATTGTATATGTATTTATATGGGTCTACTTCAGAAATCCGAAAGTTCACTTACCCAACTTACAAATGACAGAAACGAAAAAAATAAAACTCCAGAAGACAGACTGCTCGGAACACCAACATTTCACTACAGGTAAGTAACAGCTTGGCCGGCATGTTGACCTTTACCCCTTACGTCTGTGGTAGTGCAATCTCGGAGTTTATTTGATAGGGGGGGTATGGGGAGCAAAGCCCCCCACATGGGTGGGTTTTCTTTGCTTCGGTTTTAGTTTGTTTGCCAGGTGGTTCAAGCAGTTACTTACCTGTAGTGAAATGTCAGTGATCCAAGCAGTCGGTCTTCTGGAGTTTTGTTTTTTTCATCTCTGTCTTTTGAAAGTTGGGTAAATGAGTTTTCAGGTTTCTGAAGTAGACCCATTTATATATGTTTATATACATATATATATATATATATATATATATATATATATATATGTATATATATATGTTTATATCTCTCTCTCTCTCTCTCTCTATATATATATATATATATAAAATATAATATATATATATATATATATATATATATATATATATATATATATATATATATATATATAATATATATATATATATATATATATATAGATATATATTATATATATATATATATATATATATATATTTTATATATATATATATATATATATATATATATATATATATATATATATTATATATATATATTTGAGGCATCAATTATATTTTTTTATTTATTTATTTATTTATATTTGTTGACCGGGAGTGTCAAACTGGACGTAGGTCCATTTTTAGCGGAGGCCCGGAGAGAAAAGCTCCACAGTTAAAATAAACAGACAGTAGTTACATTGGATTACATAGCGATTAACAATTTACATAGCAATTACTTACAACATATTTACAGATGAAGAACATAGTACATCAGTAGACAACTAGAATCTTTATCTGTGAAGTACATAACAGACATTAACAAATGTTTCAAGAAGAAGTTCCTGCTGTATAATAAGTACTGGCTTATGAGCATCTGAGCTTGCTATAATCAAGGTAGTTAGTGGAGTGGAAAGAAAGGTAGTGGTTGGGTGGGGTGGGTGATATTATAGTGGGAGTTGCAAGGGCATAGCTAGCATGTTTTTAGGTGCGCTTTTAGTAAAGTTTTAAAGTGGGTGCATGATGGTATGGAGGTAATTGTGGGTGGGAGGGAGTTCCATAATTTGGCTATGGTGCAAGAGAATAGTGCTTCACCAGCAGAGTTATTGGCTTTAGTGATCTGCAAGTGATTTTTGTTGCTGGATCTTAGTGGTCTGGTGGTGCGATGGGGTTGGAGTAGATTCTGGAGGGATGGGACATTTAGTGGATGATTTACTAGTTTGTGGGCAAGTGAGGGTTGATACCATTGAAGGAGGTGAGGGAGTTCAAGCCAGCCCAGTTCAGCAAGTGAGAGACAGTGGTGACTACGGTAGGAAGCCCCTGTGGAGAATTTGGCGATTTTGTTGTAGCAGGTCTCTAGCTTGTTTAAATCACATTGCCTTAGGTTGGTATATATTGGACAGGCATAAAGTAGGGTGGAGATAAGGTGGGAATTTGCTATTGAAATCTTTGCTGCTTTGGTGAGAAGTTGCTTATTTCTGTATAGCGCTCCTAGTTTATTGTGGACTTTTTTATGGTCATGGATATGTGAATGTCAAATTTTAGTTTATTGTCTATTTCCACTCCTAGCAATTTGGTGTGTTCAGTTGGGTATATAGTGGTGTTGTCTTTTGCTGTGATGTTAAGTGAGAGTTGTTTTGACTATGTTTGGTGGGTTGGAAGATGAGTAGTTTAGTTTTGTTTGGGTTGAGTATTAATTCGGCATCGGATAACCAAGTTTCAACAGAGGAAAAGGCTTCCTGTGTGACTTTTTGCAGTTTGGGTAAGGACTGGGCTGAGCAGATGATGGTTGAGTCATCTGCGTATTGTATGAGTGTGCCATGTTTGGTGGCAGAGGCTAGATTATTGGTGAAAACAGAGAAGAGTAGGGGTCCAAGGATGTTGATTTCTGGTTTAGTCAACAGCTATTTTGTCAACAATATTGGTTCGAAAGAACAGGTAATCAATGGGTGTGTGAGACTGCCAGAATTCCAGGTTGGGGAATCTGCCCTTTCCCTGTTACTATGTTATCTCACAGATGGAATATTAAAGTAGCAGGGAATATGTACACCCACCATGCAGGTGGCACAGGAAAGCTTGCCCCCAGTTCCATGATCTCAGGTTATTTCTTGGAGCATGCTTTGTTTAGTGTTGATTTTTTTATTTGTTTTGTTTGACATTAGTATTGTTCACTTTTGACATTAGCCGGTACACCCACATAGTCAGATAAATAGAGAGATATGCAGATAAATATGTTATTGCATTTGTTTTTGTGTCTAACAGTCCCTTAAAGTTATTTTGCAAGGCATGTGCCTGACCTAAAAAACCATAATTAAAATATGTGTGTGCTGACAGAAGAGAAATATAGAATATAACTGGACAACACAAAAGAAGGAGAGACACAGAAAATCATGTAGCTGTATGATAAACATGGACCTTTGAAATGACCCCAGACAAGATGGTGAAAATCTGTATTTGGTGGTTTCATGAAAGACACACAGTAGCCAGTTGATTTGATGACTGAATGGATGGTGTTGAGCAACACAAAGAAACTGCAAGTAAAAATGTTTATATTTTGTATCAGATAAGTGATTAAAGCATCTATTTTTTATATAAAGAAATGGTGCAAAAGTCAAGAAGTGCTATTTAAAGTCTGAATGTTTTCAGAATTTACAGCTCTACTTATGGTGATTGTGTGTGTTATGTTTGTCTGCCATAAAGCATGTTTATTTTTTCAGGAACTAATTGTAAGCTAAATATTGTGTGTGTGTGTGTGTGTGTGTGTGTGTGTGTGTGTGTGTGTGTGTGTGTGTGTGTGTGTGTGTGTGTGTGTGTGTATTCATACACATACATACTTCACATACATATAGAGCGACATTTACAAAGTCAACCACAAAAGGTCGAATTTACATATGTTGACATGCTACTAGGTATTTGTGACATCTCCATTTTGGGCCAGTAATCAATGAGCCTGAATCCCACCACTGACAACAGAGAGGGACATTTATTTGGAATCCAAATGGATACACTCAGTATGTCCAGATGCAGACCTCTCTGCATCAAACACAATTTCCCTTAAGAGCACCCAGGCAACAAACTCAGTCTGGGGGCTGGTTCCTCTCTTTCTCTCCAGACCTCTACTAAGACTCCCAACTGGCACAGCCTAGAGTTGAGTCCTTAGCTGGGGTTCCAAGCTAAGTCATCCCACACCTTCTCTGTGAAACCAATGCTTTGAATCCCTGCTCCAAGCAGCTGACACACATACACTCTTTTAGATTTGATTTTCACACACATACACATGCACACACACACACACACACACACACACACACACACACACACACACACACACACACACACACACACACACACACACACACACACACACACACACACACACACACACACACGTGGGAAAGGCTGGCACAGATTCACCTGTTGTGCCCCCTTCTGTCCAGTCTGTAAGGTAGTTATCACTGTCACTAGAACCCCTGTCAGCTACTTTAAGGTGATTTCAAGGGTACCCAATTATACTGAGTGAAATGAATATCAGTACAAATGGTAACATTGACCAACAGCAATGCTTAAAGGAGTGGTCAGAGTTACCACCAAATAAATATATGCAAATATTCTCAAAACTTAAATATTTTCTAAAAAGGACCAGCCACAATGAAAAGTTTAAATATATATAATAATAAATAATAATAAAAACAAGAAAATACTTAATATCTATTTACAGTAAACACCCGAGTTTCAGTCACAGGGAATATTAAAAATAACACTGATGTAAAGTTTCACACAATTATAGAAAAACAGTGCTTCTAAAAAATACTATTAACTAGTTAAGTCATTTACTGAATAGAGCAAGGCAAGATAATGAGGGTGAGTGGTCATTGTTGTCTGATCCAAGACAGGATGTAGAATGCTGAGAGCAAACTCCTACTAATATCTAAATATTATTTTTGGCTTACAGAATGACATCACACACATTTGGTCATCTGCCTCTGTTTCCCATGCTATTACCAACACTAGAAGCTAACAGGATTTTAGCACCTATGTATTACCATACACACAGATAGAGCTTTGCTCAGATCTCCTGGAAGTAATAAAACCATAAAACCATTCCACTTTTCCTACAGGAACTACAACATATTCTCTAGCAGAGACATTGCGTCTCTGGCTCCATTCAAAACTTTGAGATAACATCTTTATGGCTTAATCCATAAAGTAATTTAATTTCAGATATATTTTAAGTTTGCTGCAGTTGGGTTGTGATTAACCTTTCCTCTGCCAGTATCCTCTGTTGAAACATATACATTTAATTCAGTTGCAATAATGCATGTACTTTTCTTTTCTTTCCAGCAAGGCACACTGTTGATATATTTTAACACAAGCAACTTTACAAATATACTTTTAAATACAAGCATCTGTACAAATAAGTTTGATACACAAATGACATATAATTCTTTACAAAATTCCAGCTAACTGTGCTGGCATATGTTACAAATCCACTGCCCTATTTCTCCTGGCATGGATGGCAGTACCTCCTACTGTCACAGTACGTGTCAAGCAACAACTTCAGTGCATGCAAAATTTAAACTTAAAAAAATATAATAAACCATTGTTTTGTTCAGGGGAGCAAGGCCCCTTTACTTATATATACTAATTCCAAGATCACACAATGTCATGGAAAGGGCATATTTCCCTACCCCAAGAAATGTGTGATCTCACACACCTCTCACTATCTGTGTAGTCGATCATATTTTGTTAGCTAAAAAGATGTTGACCAAGATGTTGACCAATGATATATATATATATATATATATATATATATATATATATATATAGAGAGAGAGAGAGAGAGAGATAGGGGAAGAGAGAGAGTAAGTGTGTGCATATATATTCATAGGTGAGTCTGGCAAATAGTGTGATGATGTTGGGTGCTGCCATCTGTGGCAGGGACAGCAGGGCAGTGCATGTGTGGCATGTGCCAGCATAGTTGGCTGGAGTTTTGTAAATGAATTTGCGTCATTTGACCATCACATTGATTTGCACAGATGCTTATGTTAAAAATGTGTTATTATAACTGATTAATTGTATATGGTTAAACAAAGAATTTTAGAAGGGAAGAGTAGACGTTTTTTAAATTGTTCTATAGATTTCAGATACTGCAACAGATCTTAGCAAAGCTCTGAGTGTGCATTGTACCAGAGCCAGGTGATCAAATGCGATGTCATTCTATAACCAGCACTGACAGGATGGATCCCTCACAGCAGCTATTTTTGCTTTGTTTTCTTTGGAACCTGATATAAAAGTCTATGACAGTTAATTCAGTTAGTTTTAGTTTGAAGTTCATCACCTTGCCTTGTTGAAGTAAGCATCTCAACATCCTATCTTGCCTTGCTGTATTAAATAAGTTAGCTAGGGAATAGTTATTCTTTAGACATTCAGGGAATGCAGTGAGATTAGTTAAGTTTTCTTTTTCTGCATTTGTGTGGATCTGTCCAATTGTGTTATTTCTATTCTCCCATGACTGAAACCCTGGTGTTTATTGTAATTAAATATTTAATATGCTCATGTTTTCTATTTTATTATTTATTATTAAATAATTTATACTTTTCATTGTAGCTGGTCTTTTAGAGAATACTTTTAGTATCTTGAGAGTACTTATGCTTATTTAGTGACTCCCTGGCCACTCCAAAAAACCTTGCTGCTTTGGTTACACTCTACCATTTATATTAGAATTGATTTTACTCAATATAATTGGATACCCTTGTAAGAGCCTTTAAGAGCCTTAGAGTAGTTGACTAGTGGCAGTGTGATTACCTTATAGTCTGGATGGGGGGGGGGTACAGTTCATAAATCTGTGCCAACCTTTCCCAGGAGTATGTGTGTGTGAAAATCAAAAACTCACGTGTGTGTGTGTCAGCTACTTGGAACTGGGACACAGTGCTCCAGGGTGAGTCTTGTTTGGGATCTGGAGAGACAGAAAGTCCAGTCCCAGGTATGGAGCATGTTCCCTGTATGCTGTTGGGGAAACTGTGCTTGATGCAGAGAGCTGCATCTGAACATAATGTGTAAATTCATTCCTTTTTTTCGTGGCTGTCTCTCACTGATGTCAGTGGTGAGGATTAAGGCTCCTTGATTATTGTCCTGGGGTAGAAAGGCCATCATATGTTGGTGGCAGAGCAGTGGGATATTAATTGAACTTCAGTAACATGTGGGCAGTTGTCACTGGAGGTGTGTGTGCTCTCAACAGCCACAAGATAAACATTCAGAGCTTCATTTTCACAACAGTTTTATTCATTTTTGTTAGTTTAGTTTAGTCAGGGAAAGCAAATAGATCAGCAGAAGATTATAGTAAGCTGAAAAAGAACCAGTTGGCCAAGGTGTGCAAAGCCAAAGGACTGGTGCATGCTAACCAGACTAAAGAGGAAATTATTTCAGCCTTAATTACCACTGCAGCACTGACCAGTGGCCAGGAGGACAACCAGCCTGGTGTTGGGGGTGTGCAGTCTTCAGAAACAGGACAGTTCAGCTTTTCCTCACAGAACTTAAAAATCCATCTGGAGTTAAAGAGACTTGAACTGGAAGCCAAATGTTTGGAGACTGAAAAGAGGCTAGAACTGGAAGCTGAAGAAAAGGAGAAGAAGCATCAGCATGAACCGTGATGTTTGGAGATTAAAGAGAGAGATTGCAGCATTTGGAGATGGAAGAGAGACTGCAGCATTTGGAGATGGAAGAGTGACTGCAGCATTTGGAGATGGAAGAGTGACTGCAGCGTTTGGAGATGGAAGAGTGACTGCAGCGTATGGAGATGGAAGAGTGACTGCAGCATTTGGAGATGGAAGAGTGACTGCAGCATTTGGAGATGGAAGAGTGACTGCAGCCTTTGGAGATGGAAGAGTAACTGCAGCATTTGGAGATGGAAGAGTGACTGCAGCGTTTGGAGATGGAAGAGTGACTGCAGCGTTTGGAGATGGAAGAGAGACTGCAGCGTTTGGAGATGGAAGAGAGACTGCAGTGTTTGGGGATGGAAGAGAGACTGCAGCGTTTGGAGATGGAAGAGTGACTGCAGCATTTGGAGATGGAAGAGTGACTGCAGTGTTTGGAGATGGAAGAGTGACTGCAGCATTTGGAGATGGAAGAGTGACTGCAGCGTTTGGAGATGGAAAAGTGACTGCAGCGTTTGGAGATGGAAGAGTGACTGCAGCGTTTGGAGATGGAAGAGAGATTGCAGCATTTGGAGATGGAAGAGTGACTGCAGCATTTGGAGATGGAAGAGTGACTGCAGCGTTTGGAAATGGAAGAGTGACTGCAGCGTTTGGAGATGGAAGAGAGACTGCAGCGTTTGGAGATGGAAGAGTGACTGCAGCATTTGGAGATGGAAGAGTGACTGCAGCATTTGGAGATGGAAGAGTGACTGCAGCGTTTGGAGATGGAAGAGACTGCAGCGTTTGGAGATGGAAGAGTGACTGCAGCATTTGGAGATGGAAGAGTGACTGCAGCATTTGGAGATGGAAGAGTGACTGCAGCATTTGGAGATGGAAGAGTGACTGCAGTGTTTGGAGATGGAAGAGTGACTGCAGCGTTTGGAGATGGAAGAGTGACTGCAGCATTTGGAGATGGAAGAGTGACTGCAGCATTTGGAGATGGAAGAGTGACTGCAGCATTTGGAGATGGAAGAGTGACTGCAGCATTTGGAGATCAAAGAGTGACTGCAGCGTTTGGAGATGGAAGAGTGACTGCAGCATTTGGAGATCAAAGAGTGACTGCAGCATTTGGAGATGGAAGAGAGACTGCAGCATTTGGAGATCGAAGAGTGACTGCAGCATTTGGAGATCGAAGAGTGACTGCAGCGTTTGGAGATCGAAGAGTGACTGCAGCATTTGGAGGATGAAAAAAAAGGAGAAGCAGTGCCAGCATGACAGAGGAATGCTGACCTTTCATCAGGGTCATAGAGGTAATGGGAAAGGCAATAACTGGATCCCGGAAGTAATTATGGTCATTAAATTTCATCCACAATTTGCAGAGAGGGATGACTTTGGTAGTTTTATTCATATATTTGAAGCGGTATGGAAACAGTATAATGTTGATCAAGAGCACTGGGTAGAGTTCCTGACCCCCTTACTCCATGTTAAAGCTGTCACTGCTGTTTCTAAATTGTCTGATACTGATTGTTTAAACTATGATAGAGTAAAACAATGTTTATTAAACTGTTATAAGTTAACACCTAAAGCTTGCAGAAAAAAAGTTTGTGAGCATAGCCGCAAGGCAGATGAAAGTGCCATCTTTTCAAAAAACAGATGAAAACTCACCTAATAACTCACTGGCTATGCCCCTGCTCTAATCCTGACTGACCTCAGCAAATTTATTACTCTCCCCAGTCTGCTCCTGTGTACTTTTTCTCCTCTGTTCTAACTTAAACTGACTTCCACAGTCCCTTTTTTTATACCTTCACTCTTCTGTTCTTAGTTCTGTATTGACTCCCCCTCTGACCACTCTGTTTTTTCTGTCTCTTGCGTCTTTTAGCTGACCTCCTATAATCCTGCTACCTTTTATATTTCTCACTATCTTTGTTTTTCCCCCTCTCCTTTACCTACTGCTTGTTCCTTAGCCTCACTAAGTCCAGAATTCCTATACCTAACAGTAACTGTACTTTATTATTTCCTTTCTCTTTACATCATTTCTGCCTTTTACCTATCTCTAACCTTTTAATATCTTTTACACTACTAACCTGCCTGTTTAACAGTATATATTAACCTCTTTTATGCTTTCAGCCAAGACCTATTTGTTGTCATGACTAGCTACTATGGATATTGTTTTAACTTTAAATTGTTTTTGATACTGAAGCTTTTCTCCTCAGCCCCTGACTGAATTTTGATTGTCATCTAGTCAGATTTGTACATGAAAAATGTATTTGCATTTGTATTTTGCCGTATTATACTATTTTAGTTTTTAGTTTTATTTGTATAGATAGTATTATTAATGACTTCATATATTATAGTGTATTAGTCTGATAGTGGAGCTTTTCTCCTCGGGCCTCTGCTGAAAATGGACATGTATCCAGCCAGACTAGCCCGGTTAACAAATGTAAAATAAAATAAATATAAATAAATAATAAAATAAAGTGTATGTGATTATACTGCTGAGTTAAGCACTTATTTTTATAGGTGGGTGAGTGGGTGTCAGGTTACCACTTTCAAAAGGCCGGCAGACATTTTAGTAAGGGAACAAGCCCTTAATAGTTTGCCTGAGGACATGAGAATCTGGTTGGCAGACAGGGAGTGTAACTCTGCAGATGAGTTGGGGTGAAAAGGGGATCTCTGCTTAGCAAGCAGGGCATCACTGCACAAGAAGGGGATACCCAGCACTGCACATGGTTATAGGGGAGCCCATGATGGGCATCCTAAACCACCCCAACAGAGTACACCAGTAACAGGGGAAGCCATAGTTCAGGTACACAGCCAGGATCAGGGGCTGGATGTTTTAAATGTAACCAGAAGGGCCATGTAGCATACAAATGTCCACTGAAGCATGGTGGGGAACAAAAAGTGAGGGAGCCAGCAAGTGAGAATAATAGTGCACCAGTAGTAACTTGTCTGGAGATAACAGGGGTACCAAACTATCACCAGAGTTTGCATCCTATCTTAGTGGATGGAAGATGGGCCACTGCTAAGAGAGATACAGCCTCTGACATAACCATTGTGAAGCCTGCAGTGGTTAAAGAGGAACAGTACTTGCTTGGGCAGTCCACGCCAATCAGATATTTAGGAGAGGGAATGAATCTGATAATGCAGTACCTTGTGTTCATGCAGTTACATGCAGTTGGCCTTGGAGACAGACATGTAGGTCTGGTAGCTTGGGGGAGACCCAGACAGACCCCACACCTGAAGCTGGGGCTGGTGATGTGGCTATTTCAGGAAGGCAGCTACCTTGTAGCAGTGAGCCTGAAAGTGAGCCACAGCTGCTAGTAGGTACTGATGTTCCTGTGGACAGGGTGACTGCAAAGACAGTGGGAGTGGTAGTACCTATGGTGACAGTGAGGCACCACTGTCAGAAGATACTAGGCTGCCTGTAGAAGGGGAGCTGGGAGGAGTCATAGGTTCATAGGTTAGTACTAGGCTAACTGCCCTTGTGGGCCATTTTAAGCCTATCCAATTACCCCATGTGAGAATCAAACCCTGCAACTTGTGTCTAAAAGGTAAACACCTTAACCATTATGTCAACCTCCCAACCAAGGTAGAGTTGAGACAAGCTCAGCTTTCAGACCCTAACTTACAAGGCTTAAGGGCAGTAGCTAAGGAGGCACCTGATGCTCAAGGAAAAAGGGGAGTCTGTATACTGGAACAAAGGGTTACTGTATAGAGAGTGGACCCCTGAGGGAGGGCTAGAGGGTGAGGTAATACAGAAGTTGGTAGTGCCCAGAACCTATCATCTAGCACTTCTAGTCATAGCCCATGACATTCCTTTTGCAGGTCATATGGGCATAAAGCATACCAAGAGACATACTATACAGAACTTTTATTGGCCTGGGATTGCAAGGGATATGACAGGGTACTGCAGGACCGGTGAGCAGTGCCAAAAGATAGCCACGGTAGGGAACAAGGTCAAAGCTCCATTGATGCCTTTGTCTGTGATTGATGAGCCATTTCAGAGGGCAGCTATGCTTATTGTGGGGCCTCTGAGTACCCCAAGTTCTACAGGAAAGACATATATCCTGGTGGTAATAGATTATGCTACTAGATACTCTGAGGTGGTGGCTCTGTCTTCCATCACAGCAGAGAAGGTGGCAAATGCTTTGTTAGAGATTTTCAGCAGGTTTGGCTTCCCAAGAGAAATACTAACTGACAGAGGTGCCAGTTTTATGTCAGACCTGCTAGCTTGTCTGTGGAAGTACTGTGGGGTGAAGCACCTAAAGACCACCTCCTACCATACTCAGACTAATGGTCTTGTGGAGAGGTTAAAATCTACACTAAAAACCATGATACGAGAATTTGCAGACCAGTTTAGAATAGAGTGTGATAAATATTTGCCCCATCTGCTGTTTGCATACAGAAAGGTACCACAGGAATCCACAGGTTTTTCAACCTTTGGGTTACTGTATGGGCATAGGGTGAGGGGCCTTTAGATTTGATTTGTGATGAGTGGGAGGATGAGTGTGAATTCCACAAGGAGTCTGTTGCGACATATGTCCTAAATCTCAGGACAAGACTTAGAGGGCTCATGGGCTTGGCCTAGGAGAACCTGGCAGGAGCCCAACAGCAGAAAAGGGTCTGGTATGACAGGAATGCTTGAGCCTGTATGTATGCTGTGGGACAACAAGTTATGGTGCTCATTCCTGTCAGGCAAAATAAGCTGCAGGCAGCTTGGGAGGGACCCTTCAAAGTGGTATGGAAGGTCAGTGATGTTAATTATATGGTAAAACTGCTAGGCAGGAGGCAGGTGCACAAACTGTACCATGTTAACATGATGGAGCTAATCATGATAGGGAGGCCCTAGTGCTGAGTATTTGCAGTAGATAGCAGGAGGAGTCTGAGGGAGATCTGGTGATTGATCGTTTTAGTGAGGCTCAGACTGACATCTCTGTGGAAGGGGTAGCAATATCCAAGGGCTATCCCTTCCACAGGTTCAAGACGTTCAAGCAGTGTTGCAGGAGTTTGGGGCATATTTACTGGGAAGCTTGGGTGCACCCACCTAGTTCAGCACCATGTGAATACAGGACCCCAAAGGCCTATCAAACAGGCCCCTTACAGCGTGCCTGAGCAAGTCAGTCAGACTCTGAGGGGGGAGATACAGGAAGTGTTGGAACGGGGGTAATCCAGGAGTCCAGCAGTCCCTGGGCCTCCTCAGTGGAGCTGGTACCAAAGAAAGATGGTAGCATCAGATTCTGCATGAACTACAGAAAACTAAACAGTCACTCAGAGTCAAATGCTGGGTGGGCCTAAGTATCTGGCCACTATTGATCTGACCAAGGGTTACTGCCAGGTGCTCTTGACTCCCATCACTGGAGAAAGGTCAGCTTTTGTAACTCCTTTCGGATTACACGAGTTCACAAAGATGCCCTTTGGAATGAAAAATGACCCAGCAACCTTCCAGAAGCTGGTAGAATGTATCCTAGCAGAAGTAGGAGATTATGTCCTTGCTTACCTGGATGATATTGCCATCTATAGCCATTCCTGGCATGAGCACCTTCAGCATGTCTGGGGGGTCCTGGGTAGACTGAAAGGGACAGGGTTCACCATTAAGCCCAGTAAGTGTCAGGTGCATATGGCAGAAGTCTCCTACCTGGGACATAGCGTGGGGGTAGTAAGATCAGGCCAGAAGTTGCCAAAGTAGAAGCTATTCAAGCATGGCCTCCCCCTGTTACCAAAAAGCAGGTGAGGGCATTCTTGGGGACAGTGGGGTACTACAGAAAGTTTGTTCCCAATTATAGTACAATAGCTGCTCCCCTTCACAAACTTGACAAGGAAAAACAGGCCAGATAAGGTAGTGTGGACACCAGCCTGCAAGCAGGCAGTCCAAAAGCTTAATGGGGCTTTAGGCGGACCCCCTGTGTTAGCCAGTCCAGATTATAGCAAAGAATTTGTTGCGCAAGTGGATGCTTCAAACCATGGTATGGGGGCTGTACACAGCCAAGTTTCCTCAGGGGGAGAAGAGCACCCAGTTGTATATCTCAGCCATAGACTCCAACCCAGGGAGGAATGTTATGCAGCTGTAGAAAATGAATCTCTAGCCACAGTATGGGCACTGCTGAAACGTCAACCTTACCTGTATTAAATGAAATTCATTGTGGTTACAGATCACAATCCCTTAACATGGTTACACAGAGTCAGCCAGCAAAATGCCAAGTTATTAAGTTGGAGCCTAGGGTTGCAGGCATATGACATGACAGTACAGCACCACAGTGGGGTCAACAATGCCAATGCAGATGGACTCTCAAGACAAGGTATGGGTTAATGTGTGCCCAGACAGGCCCACTTCTCTCAAGCAACATTTTCCGGGGTCACTTGAAAAACTAGCTTGAGTCTTCAAGGAGGGGGAGATGTTACGATGTGGGGTGTGCCAGGGAGAGTAGGGCAGTGCACGTGTGGCATGTGCCAGCATAATTGGCTGGAGCTTTGTAAATGATTTTCTGTTGTTTGACTATCACACTGACTTGTACAGATGCTTATGTTACAAATGTATCAACAGTTATTATTGTTATTATAACTGATTAAATGCATATGTTTAAACAAAGAATTCTGGAAGGGAAGAGTGGAAGTTTTTGAAATTGTTCTATAGCTTTCAGATACTGCAACAGTTCTTAGCAAAGCTCTGAGTGTGTATTGTATCAGAGTCAGGTGACCAAATGTGATGTCATTCTGTAACTAGCACTGACAGGATGGAACTCTCACAGCAGCTAGTTTTTTTGTTGTTGTTTTTTTTTTTTTTGGAACCTGATATAAAATCTATGACAGTTAGTTAATTCAGTCAATTTTAGTATGAAGCTCATCACCTTGCCTTGTGGGAGTAGGCATCTCAACATCCTATTTTATTTATTTTATTTATTTAGCATTTGTTTACCAGGGAAGTCCGACTGGGCTAGATGTCCATTTTCAGTGGAGGCCCAGGGAGAAAAGCACCACATAAAAAAAAAAACATGGCATCACATAGTAAAACATTACAAAGAATGTTGCATGTCAGAAAAAATTATCACATCCCACAGTAAAACATAAAAAAGACATCACATAGTAAAACATTACAAAAAAAGTTTGCAGGTCAAAAAAATTATACATAACTTAAATTAAGCATTCTGTACAATGGAATGACAATTTGCTAATGTTTGTAAATAGCATTTAAGAAATTTACAATTAATTAGTGCAAAGTCGTATGTACATCAGGGGTATAAGAAGGGATAGATAAGAGTCAGGTAATAGATGGGGAGGTGACAAGTAAGTTAAGCCAAGCTTACAATTAAATGAGTCAGAACGTATATGAATATAAGAGATATAAGTAGAAATAGGAATGAGTTTGGGAAAAGATGGTTAGGTGACAAAAAAGTTTAGCCAGGTGAGGAACAAGAGCATAACCAGTTGTCATTTAGATGGTTCTTTATTAGGTTTTTGAACTGTGCTGGCTTGGTTGTGTTTAGTATGTTCAGAGGGATAGAGTTCCATGCTTTGGAGATGTTATTAGAGTATAGTGAGTCCCTGAAGCTGTTATTGGATTTTGTAACTTTGATCTCAGGGTCCTGTTGTTGAGATGTATTTGAACAAGGTTATGTAGGGCTGGACATTTGTCAGGTAGGTATACAATGGAGTGGGTTAGGATAATTTGGTTTAAAGTTAAGAGGTTAGGAAGTTCTAGCCATCTGAGTTGTTTTAGAGCAAGGCAGTGATGTGTTCTGTGGGGTAGGTTGGTGGCAAATCTGGCTATCTTGGGACAGCATGTTTCAAGTTTGCTTAAGTCCATTTTCTTAAGGTTTGTGACTATGGGGAGGCATAGAATAGGGTATTTGATAGGTGGGTCCTGGAGAATGCTTGCCTGGTAGAGTTGGTTAAATATGGTCTTAGCCTATAAAGATAATTTAATGTGGGCCTTTTTGATTGCCTGTGATATGTGCTTGTTGAATTTTAACTTATCATCAATAGTGATGCCTAGTAGCTTGGTTTCTGGGGTGGGTCCTATTACTGTGTTATTGGATGGGATGATTTTAAAGTCCTGGTTGTAGTAGCTTGCTTTTTGATAATTGTTGTGGAAAACATTAATTTGGTTTTGTTGGGGTTTAGGATGAGATGATATTTATTTAGAAAAGATTTGATGGCAGTGAAAAATCTTTGGGTAACTTCTTGAAGCTGTGATAGGGTGGGTGTGGCACAGATGACAATGCTGTCATCTGCATATTGTATTATGATAGTGAGGTTAGCTGCCACATGCAGATTATTGATGAGAACTGAGAAGAGTAGAGGCCCAAGTACTGACCCTTGTAGGAACACCTATTGTTATGGGAAACAGAGAGGAGATGTCATCTTGCCATTTGACTGCCTGGTGGTGATCGGAGAGGTTGACTTTGAACCATGACAGTGAATTGTTAGATATGTTGAGGGATGCTAGCTCTTGTATGAGCTGCTTGTGGGCACTGTGTCAAATGCCTTTGACATATTTATAAATATTGAAGCAACCATTTGGATGTTGTTTTAGCTGGTTTACAGGGCAGTGGTGGCACTATGGCCTGGCCGTAATCCATGCTGTGCACTGGCAAGGAAGTTATTGGGTAGTAGCTGTTGCATTATTTGTGTGTGGATGCATTTTTTCTAATATTTTAGAAAGAGGGGACAGTATTTGTATTGATCTATAGTTATATCTTCCCTTGCTAAGTTAACAGGAAATAGTTATTCTTTAGACAGTCAGGAAATACAGTGAGATTAGTTAACTATTGTTTTTCTGCATCTGTGTGAATCTGTACAACTGTGTTATTTTTATTTCTCCTGTGATTGAAACTCTGGTATTTATTGTATTTATATATATATATTATTCTCATGTTTTCTTTTTATTATTTATTATTAAATATTTCTATACCTTTCATTGTGGCTGATCTTTTAGAGAAAACATTTAATATCTTGAGAGTACTTTTAGTTATTTTTATTGACGGCCTGGCCACTCTGAAAATCCTTGGTGCTTTTGTTACACTCTACCATTTATATCAGTATTGATTTTACTTAGTATAATTGGATACACTTGTAAAAGTCTTAGAGTAGTTACTGGTAGCATCATGGTTACCTTATAGTCTAGAACAGAGTGGGGTACAGCTAGTAAATATGTGCATGCCTTTCCCAGGAGTGTGTGTGTGTGTGTGTGTGTGTGTGTGTGTGTGTGTGTGTGTGTGTGTGTGTGTGTGTGTGTGTGTGTGTGTGTGTGTGTGTGTGTTAAAATCAAATACCCGTGGATGTCAGCTATTTGAAACTGGGACACAGTTCTCCAAAGTGAGTCTTGTTTGAGATCTGGAGAGACAGTCACAGATCTAGGGCATATTCTCTGTGTGTCTTGGGGAAAATTGTGCTTGATGCAGATAGCTGCATCTGCAAATACTGTGTAAATTCATTCCTGTTTTTAGTGGCTGTCTCTCACCATTGTCAGTGCTGAGTACTGAGGCTCCTTGATTACTGGCCCAAGTCAGAAAGGTCATCATAGCTAGTATGAAGGACTAAAGCTCTGACTTGTTAATGAGTTGCACCCTGCACCAAAAGTAAACGGTTTGAATCTTTCAACCTTCATTTGCCTCTTTTGTGAGCATGAATAAGCCCATTAATCAAACTGTACTTCAGCTCAGGTGGTAAATTGGGCTTGGGCCTTAATGAACCTATATAGACATAGATATAGATAGATACATATACCAAAGGGGTGAAAAGATAACACAGACAAACCATTCAGTAAAAACTGCAAGAAAGACACAGCCAAGTTAGAGTCTTCCCTATGTAATACTTTAAACCTCCTGTGATAGAGACCTATGGGATATAAGCAAAAGGCTCCTTAAAAACATCAAGTGTTTCAGTTACATGGCTTCAGGATGTCCATCATTTTTTTTATTTTTTACTTCAGCATTCAAGTTAATAAAGCCAACCCCCAATAGCATCAATCTTTTTTTTTCCTGATATCATCAGTATAGAACAAGGGATTTGTTTGGCTGTAATTTTGAAACACAAATTCTAAAATCACATAAAGTTTAAAATCAAGCCTTATATCCAAAAAAAATCAGGGTTTCTGCAAAATATCCCAAATAACATCCATACCAAAGGGTAGAAAGGCACACAGACAAACCAGTCAATAAAAACTACAAGAAAGACTTAACCAAGCTAGAGTTTTCACTGTATAATACCTTAAACCTCCTCTATCGGTGGTAGGGTTGCTACCTTTCCAAATGCCCAAAGTGGGACATTTGTGCTACAAACATCAGATTTTGCAGGGCAAAGCATACCCACGGCCAGTACAAAGTTCAGAGCTTCAGTTTTTTGCCTGAATAAAAGTTTATTCTTGTAGAATTTTAGTTCCTTATTCTGTTTCTTATAACATTTAGGTGTTTCAGATACAGAATAACTGTTTTATGCAACTATTACATAAAATATAGAAAATAATTTTGTCCTAAAATCTCAGGAGATTTGCCATTTTTTCACATTGTTTGCAGGACACAACTGCCCAAAAAGGGACTGTCCCTCGCAAAGTGGGACAGGTGGTAACCCTAATCGGTGGCCTATGGAAAATATGCAAATAACCCCTTAAGGACATATCAGTGTTTCACTGCAAGGCTTGTAAATGCCTCTGACTTCTTACTTTTTTACTTTTTAAATATGTATGAGTGCATTCAGGCCAATAAAGCCAAACCCCACTAGCTCCTAAAATGTTACTGTTAAACTGGTAAAATTAGGGCACTTGTTCCCATTGCCACTCCCATATTTTGCTTAAACAACTGTCTTTCAGAGATAAAACATGTGGAATACTTGACCCATATAGTTACATAAAAAATTACTTTCTTCTACTGAATAGTCTGTTGACTTCAGCAGTACGTTCCCTACCCATTCTGCCTCTAAATCTTGTGCAGGTACCACATAAAGGCATTTGATGTCAATGGTGGCCAGACATGCTGCGATACAGTAATACTATAATTTTTTTTTTGTTTAAAATCAAAATAATCTCTTACATAATATTTACTTTTTCTTATCACCTCACTTAGTGTTTGATAAAAAAAAAACAGAAACTGGTTCCATTTTGGAACCTTTTGTTGGAACTATTTGTCTCAAGGGGGGAATCTTCTGATTTTTGTGTATTTTTCGTATCCCAGAAATTACACTTACTTTTAGAAAGTTTACTTCAAAAAAGATACATGTCATCAGAAATAATGCCTTGCATCCAGTTATCATGCAACCATGAGTCACTGTGTCTATAATATTTAATTAATTAATTTTTAGTAATTTTAACATATGAATTTGTTATATGAAAGGTCTAGGCAAATTTTAGTAGGTTTTATGATGTGACAAATGTACAGGTAATCTGTAGACGAGATGCAAAGAATGCAGCTATTTTTTCATGATGTGGGGGCAGAGTAGATGTTTTACGTTTGTTTTCATTTCAGCTTTTCCCGATTAGGGGTCGCCACAATGGAACTCCAGTCCGCTAATGATTGGCAGTCGATTTTTATGGTGCCGAGGTGCGAGCCTGATGCCCAGCCTTCAACAAAGGCACGCCCATTCATGCATGTCTTTTGAATGCCACTTGACCACAGGGAGGACATGGAGACTCCACACAGAAGGCGCTCCAGCCGAGAATCAAATGGGAGAACTTCTTGCTGTGAGGTGACAATACTACCATTGCACCACCGCGGCTTTTTGGGGGCAGAGTAGATAAGCAAAACTTTATCTACACAAGGTATCAGATGCGCATTTTCATCACACCCTTTATATTTTTTCTTCCATTTGAATATCTATATTTGCATATTTATACTTATCTCTCTCTCAAAACACATTTAATAATTTGTGTTGTAGTAATAAAAAAAACAAATAAATTAAGCCCCATTCTTGCATTGTCTGTGTTTTACATTATTTTGATTTACCCTTACAGAATTGTTTTGGAGAGGGGCTTTGGCCCCCAACCTTTCACAGGGGAGGGGTTTGCCTCCATACTGACATCACCAACCTTACCTAAATATAATCACCTCCACACTACCAATGTGAAAGGGAAGCTACAGCTGTATTAATAAAAAGTGTGTAGCCCATAGCACTGAAATTCAAAACACTGACACCAAAATCTTGAAAATTCACAACACTGAAAACTTAAAATATTAAATCCCATAACATTGAAAATACATAGGAAATCAACATTTAATATATGCCAGAACATGTACATACAGAAACAAATAAAAAACAAACCATATTACACTTCTCCAACTATAAGCAAGGGGGCAAGCCCCCCTGAACCCCCCACACCCCCTACTACTTAAATATATCAATTCTGAGATCACACTGCACAGAACAAAATGGCAAACATACCATTCCGGGCTTCATGACTGTCTGTTTAAATTGTAAAAACTATCCTCACCCTTCTCTTAGAAACACTATTTCACTGTTAAAACATTACATATTACTATATAGCTCTTCAATACTTACCGGAGTTTCATAGGTAACCTCAGTCATGTTCCCTTCTTACTTGCAATACTACAACATCACACATCTTAGTGTAGTAAAGTGTGATCTTGGAGTTGATATATTTAAGTAGCAAGGGGTGTGGGGGGTACAGCCCCCCACATGGGGGCTGCAGGGGGGGTTGCCCCCTGCTTATATTTGAAGAAATGTAATATGGTTTGTTTTTTATTTGTTTCTGTATGTAGTTGTGCTGGACTATAGTACATGTTGCTTTCCTATGTTTTTTCAATGTTATGGGATTCAATGTTTTGAGTTTTCAGTGTTTTGAATTTTCAGGATTTTGGTATCAATGTTTTGAATTTCAGTGTTATGGGCTGTTGATGTTCTAAAATGAAGCTATATATATATATATATATATATATATATATATATATATATATATATATATATATATATATATATATATATATATATATATACATATATATATATATATATATATATATATATATATATATATACACTGTGTCTATATGGGTCTACTTCTAAATACCGTATTACCAGTAGACCGAACTTCAAAATATTGAGATGATAATCTCAAAAAAGCAGTTCACTAAAAATGTAAAACACAGAGTCTTAGAATACTGCAATGTAATGTTAAAGTGTATTGCTAATTGGTGAAATAGGGTTCTGTTTTTTTAAGGATTCATCAAAAGTACGTATAAAAAATGTGGCAGTGTTTACATTTGAAGTTAACTGGTGTCGGTGAAGACGTTTATATAAGTTTAAAGTGTAAAGTACAAATGTAGTGGTAGTAATTAACTGGTATGTCTTTTAGCAGTAAAGATGTTAGTTTATGTTTAGCTAGTGTTGAATATTTGAAATGATTTATTTTTTATCATTAGTCAGGAGATTGTATTAAAGGGGTGAGGTATAGTGTGTGTACTGCTATTTAACGTACAGCTGAACTGTTGGGAGAAATTGCTTATAAACTGATCATGGAGTGTTAATCTTGTAAGTTTTAAGTTCTTTAACATTTAACTGAGAAAACGTGGCTCTATTTTATTTCAGCACCGGTTTGGATGCGCAGTATGGTTAGCAGTTAAATCCCACCCATCTTGCAACAATCGGTAAAAGTAAAGTAATGTTAATGCCGGAGCTGGAATGAATATTAATTGTGTATTAGTAATTTTCTGTTTTTCTTAATGTAGTGCAATCTCGGAGTTGGTATATTTAATTTGCAGAGGGTGTGGGGGGCACATACTCACACCTAGGGCCCATTTAGAGTGTCCAGTCCACCTACTGCATGTCTTTGGAATGTGGGCAGAAACCGGACCACCCAGAGAAAACCCACACGAACATGCAGACTCCACACAGAAGCTACTCCAGCTGAGAATCAAACTGGAGAACCTCTTGCTGTGAGGCAACAGTGCTAACTGCTACTACACTGTACCTTCCGCTCTCAAATAATAATGATGTTAAACTAAATGGAAAAAAAAAATATTCCTCATGACAGATAAAGTGTACTAATATGTCCATATCCTGTGCAAGCACAAAATTTAACGGTCGGCTTATAAGATTATGAATAGCACTACTTTTTTTTTATTTGGAAATCTAACAGACCACGTTGTAACTGTACTATGACACTGCATTTATACTGTGTTAACCATATGAGGTGTAGAAGAGGTGCTTATTTCCAGGGTTGATCTGTGAACAGTGAAAAGCACAAATGACAATTCTGAGGTTACACGGGATGCAAGTGGAGCCTGTGCGAGTCAAACTCTGATCTATTTATTGTGTTTTTTAAACATTGAGTCATTTCCCAGAATTTTGTAAAACTGTTTAACTCTAACATAGCTTAAAAAGTAAGGAACCATTACTTCTATAAGATCAATGAAGCTGGAAAGGATTGTGTCTCCTGCATAGTAGACCTGATGGGGAACTCCTTTCTAAAGGGACTATTTTAAAGTCTGGAGCCTGTTGTAGGAATAGTGAACTGGCAGATACTCAACAAGGTTCAATAACCTTCACATTTTTGCAACTGTTGAGGTGGGGAGGGCATAACCAGTTGTAGTGCTCCTGTAGGCTGTTTTCCCCATCCCATGTATTGATGTGCATTCATGTCTTATGGAAAACATTATATCCAATGGGTAAGCTATCTTAAGTCACCCTAAAAGCAAAGTTTACTGTATTACATATAGGACATAAAAATGTAAATAAGTGATTTGATAGTTCAGCTCAGAGGGAGACATCAACAACTTTATTGACAGATAATATCCAAAACGTTCCTCAGCTGCCCTGCTACATGTGTATCCTGTTTTTGATGAGTATTTTGGTCATAAATTTCGATAAAATGACTAAACCCTTGGCTGCAGAGATCTGCTCAGGTCAGAATATACCATTAATGCCATCTAGTGGCTAAATGGAGTACTGCAGCTAACAACAGAGCCCTTGGTGAAATATGTTACCTATCAAAAATGAAGAACCCAGACAAGCTAGTTTTCATTTTGTAATACCTTAAACCTTCAATAATGGAAACACATGGGATATATGTAATTGACTTCTTAAGAAGATTGAGTGTTTCAGCAGCATGGACTCTGAATGTCCATGACTTCTTTACTTAAGTCTTTATGACAACATTCAGGCCAATAAAGCCAAACCCCATATACTGTGGACATGCATGCTTCAGCCTTTTTATTGACCTCATTAGCACAGCATAAGTGGATAATTTTGCCATACTTCAGAAATACACAGCCTTTAAGATCCTTGCATTTGACACAATTCCCCACTCAGGTGCAACTCACAAAACTGAGCATAAATCCCTATGTCACCAGATGGGCATTCAATTGGCTCACGTACAGGACACATGTGGTTGAAATGAGTGAATCCAGATACAGCAAGAGGTCAGTTACTAGTGGTGTGCCATGGGGCTCAGTAATGGGACCACTCCTGTTCAGAATATACTTTTCTAAAGTCAAGGCAAATGTGGTAAGCCGCTGGATAACAAAGTTTGCCGACAACTGCAAGCTGAGGGCAATGATTGACTCCCCCGACAATGTAGATATCCTTCATGAGGGCCTAGATCAGACAAATGATTGGTGCCAGACCCATGCACTAAAACTAAATACAAAAAATCCATTATCATACCCTTTGGGAAGTCAAATACTCCTGCAAATGGCAACATCAGTAGCACACCCCTTAGAGTGGAATCAACGGTAAGAGCTCTAGGTACGTAGATAGATATTAGCCTGAACTTCGACTGCCATGTATCAACAGTGGTAAGGAAATCCTTTTTTGTGGCACAACTTATAAGTAAAGGCATGGCATACAGATCCAAGAGTCCCACTGTACTCAGCCCTCATTAGACCAATAATCGAGTACAGTGTGCCATTTGGCATGTACTTAACTAGGCACTTACAGCAGTGTGCCATTTAGCATGTACTTATCTAGGCACTTACAGCAGCTGGAGTGACCTCAAAGGTTCCTCACAAATATACAGAACTATGCAGATAGACTAAAATCCCTATCCCTTTACTCTGTGTCCTACTAACTATTAAGGGATGACCTATGCATGACCTACAAGGCACTCACAAATCCAGCCCAGATGGACCTGCTACACATCAGCAAGTCAAACAGCACGAGGGTCACCTGATCTGGGGGTCAAACAGCATAAGGGTCACCTGATCTGGGGGTCAAACAGCACGAGGGTCACCTGATCTGAGGGTCAAACAGCAAAAGGGTCACCTGATCTGGGGGTCAAACAGCACAAGGGTCACCTGATCTGGGGGTCAAACAGCACAAGGGTCACCTGATCTGGGGGTCAAACAGCAAAAGGGTCACCTGATCTGGGGGTCAAACAGCACAAGGGTCACCCGATCTGGGGGTCAAACAGCACAAGGGTCACCTGATCTACAGATCTAAACTTAGTGGTTCAAACAAAACCTGCTGGAGACACAGGTATGTGCCTCAGAGGTTACCACTTCTTTGGAAAAGGCTTCCTATTCACATTAAGCAGAACCCTTACCTGGTCCTCTTCGAATGCCATTTCGATCAATGGATGGGGAATCACAAATTCACACCTGGGATAGTGCCTATGTCCATATGGATGGGCGATCTGTAATATACTCAATGTACGAGCACAAATCCATGCCATCCTCTTGCCCCAGGGGCCATATATTGAGTAAAATTAAATTATATTGGCTAGGCTTGTAAGGGTCCTTAAGCCATTAGCCTAGTAATCCCCTATGAACCTATGAAATATCCCAACTAACATCAAAACTATAGGGTAAAAAGGTCACACAGAGAAACCATTCAGTAAAAAACTACTAGAAGAACTCAGCCAAGCTACAGTGTTTATTGTGTGATACCTTAAACCTCCTATAATGGAGGTCCATGGGACATATGCAAATGCCTCTTAAGGACATTGAGTGTTTCCACTACATGCTTTCTGAATGTCCATGACTTTTTTTATTTTTCAAGTCTTTATGGATGTTACATATACTGATATCCTGTTCATCTTTTATATTTATACATACATACATATTCAGACATAACACTTAGTTGTCCCTTTTCTCATTTGGTAGATCTCCTACAGATATTACTTAATAGGATATTCCATTTTATTTATTTATGTATTTATTTAATTTACTTTACTTTGTCTATTCTTATAGGCTCATAAGTTCTTAGTTTTATATTAGGCTAGTGACCACCAGGGCTGTATAAGCCTAGCCACGCAATCCAATCCAGTTTTTCCCCTATGTGATATGAGAGTTTATTAGGAGGGGATATGTTAGTTAGGAAGTGTCTCCAGGTTATGTAGTGGAGTATGTTAGTTTGGTCATTACTGTCTGCCTTTTTCTATCAGAGACATGGAGACCAGATCTGTGGTGAATTCTGACATCCCATGCATTGGTCAAGGTTATGCTTATACTTAAATAGGGTTAGGGACAGACTGTGCTTCACATGGATGGGGACCCTGTGCCAGAGAATGGGAATCCTCTGACACATGTATCTGGCTCACCAACATGTCTTATTTATGTCACAAGCAAAATTTAAACCCTTGAATCTAGTGGTTCTGATGCTGTTCATTTTACAGACGTGCAAAAGGTCCATCAGAGATGGATCTGAGGATGCCTTGTACGCCGGGTATAGATCACTTCTTAGTAACCTGTAGAAGACAAAGTACAGAGAGGGCTTTCAGGTGGTCATTATAGGACAATGTGTTTATACCATGGATTCTCCTGGTAAGGAACTTTTATGGGTGTTCTAGATGCTGTATATGTTTGGTCAGGCACATGCTGAAGGGGGCATTATACTCAATGATGGGTCTGAAAAGGGCCAAATAAAGTAGCACTATGATTTCCTTGGACCTGGATGCCATGCCTTACTTATAAGTTGGGCAAAATATAATATTTTTTTTTACTACCTTGGCTGCATGTTAGTCAAAGGTCAGATTACTGTTTACATTTGTCCCCAGGACCCTGACTACTGGGTCTACTCTTAGAGTTTTTTTATTGATGGAGTATTTAGGCTGGGTGGCAGTTTTCCCAAAATTCACTATAATGCATTTCTTGGCATTGCATTTACATCCACGACTTTGGCACCAGTCATCTGTCTGTATTAGACACTTTTGTAAGATTTTATAAATCAAGGAAAGTTAACCACAGAGCGATCGTACGAAATGGCATTTTTATTGCACATATAAACGTTAAAAACAATAAAATGACTCTTTTGTTTTTAACGTTTATATGTGCAATAAAAGTGCAGTTTCTTACAATCGCTCTGTGGTTAACTTTCCTTGGTTTATAAGGTTTATGAGATGTTTGCATCATGGGAGGAATCTACAATAGCCTCCAATCTGCAGTCATCTGGGAACTTGGTCAGCCAAAGGCCCCTGACATTAACCTTTACGTCTGGGATGTAGATACCAAATTGGAGCGGTCCCAGCTCTGAGGTACCCTGCTGGTAAATGGTCTCTTAGTAGAAGTGATATCACCAATTCTGACTTTCTGGGTCCTGTCTGTAAGTCAGCTGGCAATCCATCAAATTATATAGATGTTTATACTCAGGTCAGTGAGTCAGTCATATATACCTGAGTGGGGTACTATATCAAACACCTTATCCAGGTCCAGGTAGGTGGTATGCACTGTTTTCCCTCATCCACTGCCTTGCTGACCTTCTCAGAGAAGTCCTTCAGCTAGGGTCCATTTGTGAGTTTTCTACAATGTTCCTACTTGGTAAAAAAGTCAAAAGAGCCTTGTTTTTAGTTTCCACTTAGATTAATGGGTTATAGTCCCTTACAGAATTGGGCAGTGCTTGTACAACAACACATTTTATGCAAGCATCATGCCAAGTGGTGGCAGTTTGTTGGAAGGGAGGTGAAGTCTAGTTCCTGAAGTAACCATCTGAGTTAGATTTCTGGATAGGGTGAATGATAAGATTTTGTTCCAAGGGTCCAGTAAAGTCTAGGTTTAAATCAGTCATCTTTTTTTTAAACAAGAAGCATCTTTATTAAATGATCCTTTATGGCATAGGCAATCATACATTTATATGAATGAAAACAAATCATATTGACATAATTTTAGTTGCAGACATTATACATAGGTTATAATCTATCCAGTCACTGTCAGTCAGACATTACATAGCTCATTGAAGTCCTGCCTTCTTTTAAATCTCATTCCTCCACTGTGTGTATTATAGCTACAATTCCTATTTTTTCTATGTAATTTGCTCCTACCCTTTTATAAAGATCCCATTTCTAGTTATTTTCTCTCTCTGTTACTATATAAATCACTCATCCTAGCAAGTTTATTTTGTTTCATGTTTGCAATATTTTAGCAAATATAGTTTCAAGAACTATAGTAGAAGATGGTTGGGGGAATAGATTTATTTATTCATTTGCTTACAATTTATTGTCATTTGTTTATTGGGAAAGTATGACTGGACCCACAGGGTACCCATTTTCGGTGAAGAGACCCGGGAAGAAAAGCTCCAGGTTACATCACAAAAAGCATTCTACAAATATTGTACATTACAAAATGATTACAGAAGACATTTTGCATTATAAACTTATATAGGCATACTACATTAAACATAATACATTAATAAAACATTTTTGTTTACAAATATTACATAACACCAAATACATTTTCTATATGAATAGTGAGTCTGAAATAAATCAGATGGTCAGGAGATGTTAAGAAAGATGTCTGTCTATCCATGCATAAAATCTCTGGATATGCAGCAGAGTAAAAGTAGTTATCAGAAAGAAATAATAATAATCCTATTTGTTAACCAGGCAAGCCCAATGAACACACAATCCCTTTTCTTGGGTAACCTGGCAGCAAAGCCTGGTTAGATGACTTGCTTAAGGTTAAGCAGTCGGCAAACAAGGGCTGAGACAATCAAACCATGTACCACAGGGACTATAACTCACAGACTTAACCTCTGCACCAACTACCAGCCAAAAATGCTGCATTGGTCAGAAATGTTGTAAAGCTTCACAGGTATTATTACACAGATATATGAAGATCAGAAAGTTGTTCAACTTTCAGTTAGATCATGTGGTAAAATAGTTGTCATAAAAAAGTCAGATAAGAACAAGAGACAACAGATGGAAAGGAGGAGAGGGTATGTGCGGTGGGAAAAGGGGGGATTTTATGGCTGGAAAGTTTTAGTCTGGACTGGAGCAAGAGCAGAGCCAGGAGTTAAAAAGGAAATCTTTAAAATATTCTATAAGATATTAGAATGTCTGGATATTATTGGGATGAGAGATCATTTGGGTCAGTACCAAGTGGGAAATTACTATTTCCAGTGAGGATGCTATCTAATGCCTTTTCCTGGTTTATTAGCATGATAATGCCACCTCCATTTCTAAGTTGTGGTCTATTATCAGTAAAGATATTATAGTTTTCATTGATAAAGGGAGTCATTTTTAGCCATGATTACCTTATCGCAAGTACAGAATATTTATGATAATGTAATCGGGATTCTAGCTGAGTAGTAGCTAGTTTGAAACGAAAAATGCACAATGGCTATTAGAATGTATTTACTGATGCAGATGTGAATTTGGTGTGATGCGTTGCCCGCCCCCACTGTAGATTTGATCTGGGACACTCCCCCCAGTCCCATCTCTTTACCTCATTCTACCTAATAGAATCCTTCTGCATTGTTTTTAGTCATTTATAATTTAATTGCATTTTTAAACTGTTTGGTCTAACATTGCTACATACTCAAATGTGCTAGCTTGCACTGCATTTGAATTGTTTTGACTGCTGGTTTATCTACTTTTCTGTCTATATATATATATATATATATATATATATATATATATATATATATATATATATATATATATATATATATATATATATATATATATATATATAGTGTTTCAGGCTTATATAGATATAGATATATATAAAAAAATTCCTTTCCTGTAACTAGTGTAGTCCAGATTCAGATATGCTGTATCCAGGACTGTATGTAAGCTTCTGAGCCCCCTCAAGCTTTCTGTGTTGGAGGGAAGCCTTCTAGTTTATCAGTGGGAGTGGTACGCACTAGGTAACCTATCTACCACATAAGGAGTGGTTCTGGCCTAGAAGTTATAGTTATTGGCCGTTTGGGCAGTTTTTCCATCTCTCTCAACTTTCTGATTTAAAAGCCCACATTTGCACTTGTTTCCCCCCTTTCCTGTAACTAGTTTAGTCCAGATACAGAGTCTTAGTTTTAGCACTTGAATTTGCTTATTCGTGATGAGCACTTGTTCAAAACTTGTAAGCACTAAATAACCTACTAATTACTACAGCACTCAACCTTCCTCATTACCTAGAGGAAAACAGTTTTGGTACTTACTTTCCTCACTTGCTTAGAGAAACACAGCTCTTGTACTCACTTTCCTCACTTATCTAGAGAGAAATAGTTTTTTATTCAGGTATGTCCAAGGGTCAGCTCCCAGTGTTCTCTCCTGTCTATCTGATGAATCTGGTCATCTTGGGGCAATGTAGAAATTGCCTCTTGTACACAGACAACCCTCTCCTTCTACCATCCAACACTACAACCTGTGAGAGATGCACTTATCTAGCCAAACTGGAGGTAAAGCCCTCTCCAATCAAGACTGAACTTGACAGTCAAGAGGAGAAGGTAAACACACCACAATCATCACATAGTCTCACTAAATCTACACCACCAAAATCCACACATAGAAACACAAAAACATTCGCAGAGGCTCTCAATAATAATTGAGGGACCCAGGTTGATAGTAGTCTGTCATTCGACACCCATGTAGCTAAAGTAGTTAGGAAGACCTTCTACATTGCCCACCTTATCATGAAGGGATTCTCATCTAGATCAAGGGAGGTCATAGTCTCCCTTTACTCATCACTCATCAGACCAATGATTGAGTACAATGCCCCATTCGGAATGTATCTGACCCGACACTTGCAGCAGCTGGAGAGGCCACAAAAGTTCCTCACCAAAAGGATAAAGGGTCTCAAAAATCTGTCCTATGCTGCCCGACTGAAAGAACTCCAGCTCTATTCAGTCGCACGCTTGCTCAGAGGTGACCTTTGCCTAACATACAAGGCCATGTCAAACCCAGATTTGATGAATATGCTTCACCTCAAAAAATCTAGATCCATCAGAGCCACAAGGGCGGGAGACTTAAACCTTGACACGGCTATTAATAGGGCGTGCTGGAGGGATAGATTCATCACCCAAAGACTCCTATGCTGTGGAACAAAATCCCGGTACATGTGAGGCAGAGCACCTCGCTGGCCTTGTTCAAGAGAAATCTTGACCAATGGATGGGAGATCGCAGATATACCCCAGGGATTACCTCAGTGTCACTGCTCGACAGAGGCACAGAAAAATAATGGGTATAGTTCCCCATACTAAAGGGGTGGCCTAAGCCACAAAACGATGGGCTAGGCTTGTAAATGCCCTCGGGCAGATAGCCTAGTATGAACCTATGAACCTATGAACCTATAATCTGCTCAAGCAACAGAGACCTCCAAAGCAGAAATGTAAGCAACCTCCACCCCCCAACACAACCCAAATGACACATAGCCTGCAGACGCAGTGTGCCACTCAACCACAGCCAATAAAGCAAAACAACGTACCCAACACACTAGTCATAGGCGACTCTATAGTCAGGCACACTGATGTCCCACTCACCAGGCTAAACAAGGAGAAGGTTACTGTCAGCTGCCTGTCGAGTGCCAGGATCAGCCACATAACCCACGCACTCAGGTCACTCCACAACAAGTACAAATATGACTCTGTCATTGTCCATGTTGGTGTGAATGACCTGAGTATCTCCCTGGACTACATGAAAAGAGACATGGAAGAGCTCTCCGATCTTGTAGCCCAAGCAGGTATGACCCTAGCCCTGAGTAGCATTCTGCCATCACCCAGAATGATGCTGCAGTACAAGGACAAAATGATTGACTTCAACAATTGGCTAAGCTTCTGGTGCCATTCTAAAGGGATCCAGTATCTGTCTGCCTGGGATGACATGGTCGACAGACCACGATGCTTTGCCAGAGATGGCCTGCACCTGTCACCCCTGGGATTCCGGATACTGGCTAAGGTTCTTTCCGCTCCTATAATGCCTTTTTTAGGCAAGGTTCAAATGACAAATTCACCACCGTAAAAGGAACAGGCAAGCAAAAACTGAGGGTGATGCTACTCCATGCTAGAAGTCTAAATCTCAAAATGCACTCACTCGAGGCACTCCTTAAAATGGAGAATATTGATATCTGTGCAGTGACTGAAACCTGGTTCAAGGCTCCAGAGACCACCCCTGCACTACCAGGCTATAACTCATACCACACTTTTCAGCCATGTAACCTGGACCGGAACACCAAAGGCAGAGGTGTGTCCATACTCATTAAGGATATCCACACCTCCAGGCTAGTTGCTCAGCATAATGCAGCCGAGGTTAACCAAGTGCAACTAACTCTGGGCAAAACTGCAATCCAAATTGTAGCTTGCTGCAGATCATCCACCATGCCCCAGGATTCCCACTCCTCTTTTCTTGATGTACTGAAAAATATTAGGGTTCAACCAAACACCCTAATAATGGGCGATTTCAACTACCCCACCATTAACTGGGAAAACTACTCATGTACCAACTCCTTCACTCAACGCTTTCTGGAATTCATAAACTCCAATGCCCTGGATCAACTTATCCACACCCCAACCAGGGGCAACAATATCCTAGATCTAGTCATTACCGATATGAGTGACCGGTGTTCCACACCTGAAGTCAGCGCCTCATTGGTCCGCTCCAACCATAAGCTAATTACCCTAGATATCCACATCCTGCCCCCACCCCCCCATTAAGGAAGCCATGGTAAACAATTTCTCCAAAGCCAACTTCATGCTTCTTAAGACAGAAGCGGTGAACTTCATGACACCCATGCAGATGGACAATACAGTTACAACTACTGAATCCTACACAATTGCACTTTATAAGCACTTACATGAGTGAATGGATTGTGCTATCCCAAACAGAACCAAGACGCTATCCTCCAAAAAAAGGAAGCCAATCTGGTGGTCCCCTGGCATAAACAAATTGTACAACAGAAGGAAGAAACTCTTGCAAAAGAGAGTAAAATCCCATGAGTGGAAGAGCTCCCAGGTCAGCCTCATACTCAAGTGTGCTAGCTTGCACTGCATTTGAATTGTTTTGACTGCTGGTTTATCTACTTTTCTGTCTATATATATATATATATATATATATATATATATATATATATATATATATAGATATAGATATATATATATATATATATATATATATATATATATATATATATATATATATATATATAGATATAGATATAGATATATATTTAAAAAAAATTCCTTTCCTGTAACTAGTGTAGTCCAGATTCAGATTTGCTGTATCCAGGACTGTATGTAAGCTTCTGAGCCCCCTCAAGCTTTCTGTGTTGGAGGGAAGCCTTCTAGTTTATCAGTGGGAGTGGTACACACTAGGTAACCTATCTACCACATAAGGAGTGGTTCTGGCCCAGAAGTTATAGTTATTGGCCGTTTGGGCAGTTTTTCCATCTCTCTCAACTTTCTTATTTAAAAGCCCACATTTGCACTTGTTTCCCCCCTTTCCTGTAACTAGTTTAGTCCAGATACAGATTCTTAGTTTTAGCACTTGAATTTGCTTATTCGTGATCAGCACTTGTTCAGAACTTGTAAGCACTAAATAACCTACTAATTACTACAGCACTCAACCTTCCTCATTACCTAGAAAACAGTTTTGGTACTTACTTTTCCTCACTTGCTTAGAAACACAGCTCTTGTACTCACTTTCCTCACTTATCTGAGGAAAATAGTTTTTATTCAGGCATGTACAAGGGTCAGCTCCCAATGTTCTCTCCTGTCTATCTGATGAATCTGGTCATCTTGGGGCAATGTAGAAATTGCCTCATGTACACAGACAACCCACTCCTCCTACCACCCAACACTACAATCTGTGAAAGATGCACTTATCTAGCCAAACTGGAGGTAAAGCGCTCTCCAACCAAGACTGAACTTGACATTCATGAGGAGAAGGTTAACATTTGCACCACACCACAATCACATAGTCTCACTAAATCTACACCACCAAAATCCACACATAGAAACACAAAAACATTCGCAGAGGCTCTCAGTAATAATCTGCTCAAGCAACAGAGACCTCCAAAGCAGAAATGCAAGCAACCTCCACCCCCAACACAACCCAAATGACACATAGCCTGCAGACTCAGTGTGCCACTCAACCACAGCCAATAAAGCAAAACAACGTACCCAACACACTAGTCATAGGCGACTCTATAGTCAGGCACACTGATGTCCCACTCACCAGGCTAAACAAGGAGAAGGTTACTGTCAGCTGCCTGTCCGGTGCCAGGATCAGCCACATAACCCACTCAGGTCACTCCACAACAAGTACAAATATGACTCTGTCATTGTCCATGTTGGTGTGAACGACCTGAGACGCACCTCCCTGGACTACATGAAAAGAGACATGGAAGAGCTCTCCGATCTTGTAGACCAGGCAGGAATGACCCTAGCCCTGAGTAGCATTCTGCCATCACCCAGAATGATGCTGCAGTACAAGGACAAAATGATTGACTTCAACAATTGGCTAAGCTTCTGGTGCCATTCTAAAGGGATCCAGTATCTGTCTGCCTGGGATGTCATGGTCAACAGACCACGATGCTTTGCCATCGATGGCCTGCACCTGTCACCCCTGGGATTCCGGATACTGGCTAAGGTTCTTTCCGCTCCTATAGTGCCTTTTTTAGGCAAGGTTCAAATGACAAATTCACCACTGTAAAAGGAACAGGCAAGCAAAAACTGAGGGTGATGCTACTCCATGCTAGAAGTCTAAATCTCAAAATGCACTCACTCGAGGCACTCCTTAAAATTGAGAACATCGGTATCTGTGCAGTGACTGAAACCTGGTTCAAGGCTCCAGAGAGCACCCCTGCACTACCAGGCTATAACTCATACCACACTTTTCAGCCATGTAACCTGGACCGGAACACCAAAGGCAGAGGTGTGTCCATACTCATTAAGGATATCCACACCTCCAGGCTAGTTGCTCAGCATAATGCAGCCGAGGTTATCCAAGTGCAACTAACTCTGGGCAAAACTGCAATCCAAATTGTAGCTTGCTACAGATCACCCACCATGCCCCAGGATTCCCACTCCTCTTTTCTGATGTACTGGAAAATATTAGGGTTCAACCAAACACCCTAATAATGGGCAATTTCAACTACCCCACCATTAACTGGGAAAACTACTCATGTACCAACTCCTTCGCTCAACGCTTTCTGGAATTCATAAACTCAAATGCCCTGGATTAACTTATCCACACCCCCACCAGGGTCAACAATATCCCAGATCTAGTCATTACCAATATGAGTGACCGGTGTTCCACACCTGAAGTCAACGCCTCATTGGTCCGCTCCAACCATAAGCTAATTACCCTAGATATCCACATCCTGCCCCCCACCCCCCATTAAGGAAACCATGGTAAAAAATTTCTCCAAAGCCAACTTCATGCTTCTTAAGACAGAATTGGTGAACTTCATGACACCCATGCAGATGGACAATACAGTTACAACTACTGAATCCTACACAATTGCACTTTATAAGCACTTACATGAGTGCATGGATTGTGCTATCCCAAACAGAACCAAGACACTATCCTCCAAAAAAAGGAAGCCAATCTGGTGGTCCCCTGGCATAAACAAACTGTACAACAGAAGGAAGAAACTCTTGCAAAAGAGAGTAAAATCCCATGAGTGGAAGAGCTCCCAGGTCAGCCTCAGTAAGAAGCTGCGATCCCTGATAAAATCCTCCAAAGCTAGTTACGAAATCAAAATTGCCACTGATTCTAAAGACAACCACAAATCATTCTATATCTATGTCAAGAATCTCAATGACAACACTCAGATCTGCTTTGAGTTACAGCACAATGGCACTAAATATACAGACCCAACTGATATTACCAACATCCTGGCAGATAGGTTCAGTGCTAACTTTACCCCCCTCTCACCCCCTCTAAAGAGCCCATATCTATACCGGAAGAATGCAAAGTTCCTGTAATCATGGCTGCACAGGTAAAAACCACACTCTCCAAAGCCAAGAACACAGCATCCATGGGACCAGACAACATCCCAGGCTGCATTCTACACGAACTACAGAACGAACTGGCACCCCACCTAAGTACCATGTTCAACAGTAAAATAACCTTAAAAGGGCTATCTTCTGTGACCTACTATACAGAGGCACAGTCAACTAATCTAAAAGGGTGGCGAAAGCCAAACACACTCTGGCTAGGCTTATAAATACCTTAGGACTGATAGCCTAGTATCAGCCTATGAACCTATGAACCTATAATCGTAGCCTCACCTCAGGCTTTGTGCCTGCTGAATGGTGCACAGCAGCGGTTATCCCACTCCACAAGGGGGGAGCCACCACAGTCCCCAGGAACTACCGCCCCATTAGCGTGACGAGCCTGGTCTGCAAGGCCATGGAACGTATCATCATGGAACTTATAAACAAAGATATTGGTAATCTCCAAACTCTGGATCCCACCAAGTTCAGGTTTGTAAAAGGCAGATCATGTCTCCTAAACCTGATAGACTTATTTGAAGCAGTCACCAAAGCCGTAGACAAGGGTAAGGTGGTTCACACAGGCTATCTAGATCTTGCCAAGGCTTTTGACGCCATCCCCCACTCTGGAATTATAGATAAACTCACTAAACTAGGTATAAATCCTTATGTCACAAGATGGGTTGCCAACTGGCTCACTGACAGTACCCACACTGTGAAAGTAGCAGACTCCAAATCCAACTTCAGACCAGTGACAAGTGGAGTACCACAGGGTTCAGTTTGGTATCTACTTCTCTGAAGTACAGGCTAACACAGAAGGTCTTTGGCTAACGAAGTTCCCAGATGACTGCAAACTAGGAGCCATAATCAAAACTCCTAATGATGTGGACATCCGACAAAAGGGCCTCACTAAGACAGATGCCTGGTGTCAAAGCCATGGCCTCAAGCTCAATGCCAAAAAGTGCATTGTCATCTACTTTGGTAAAAACTCTGTACCCCTGAACTACAACATAGGCGGTAGTCTACTTAACACCGAAAGTGTGATAAGAGACCTTGGGACACAGGTGGATAGTAGTCTCTCCTTTGACAATCACATTGCCACAGTAGTCAGGAAATCCTTCTATGTGGCACACATCATCACAAAAGGTTTCTCATCCAGAAAAAAAGAGGTCATTGTTCCCCTCTACTCATCACTCATTAGACCCATTATAGAGTACAATGCCCCTTTTGGTATATACCTCACAAGACATCTACAACAACTGGAAAGGCCGCAGAAATACCTCACAAAGAAGATTACTGGCCTCAAACAGATGTCCTATGCAGACCGTCTCAAAAAACTCCAGCTTTACTCCGTCGCATATCGCCTACTCAGAGGTGATCTCTGCCTAACATACAAAGCTATGTCAAACCCAGAGCTGTTGGACATGCTCCACTTAAAGAAATCCCAATCTCTCCGAGCTACACGCTCTAGGGACCTAAACCTTGTCACCACATTAAACAGAGCATGCCGGAGGGATAGATTCCTGTCCCAGAGACTTCCCATACTCTGGAATAAACTACCTATCTATATCAAACAAAGCTCTTCATTAGCACTTTTCAAGAAAAATCTTGATGATTGGATGGGAAATAGGAAATTCACCCCGGGGATCACCTCTGTGGCTCTGCTCAACAGTGTCACAGGAAAATAATTTTCTTGGGTGGCAAAAGCCAGGGTATCTTTTTGGCTGGGCTTGTATAGGCCCCAGGGCCGATAGCCTAGTACCTACCTATGAACATATACAACCACCATATGGGAGAGGCATGTGATTTTGATATATTTTGGTGCTAGGAAAGAAATGGCTAGTGGGAAATTGTTGATAATTACAGATGTTTTTTAATATCTGTGTTATGTATATATAAAATTCTTATGTGAACTACTCACAGTTTCAAGTTCAGCTTAAATCTCATCTAAGAGCCTATTGTAAGCGCCCTAGGTCCAGTAATATTACATAGTGGGACTTCTTCCCCATAGCAGTTCCACTTAAGCTTGCATACAACACCGCATTATCTGGTTATCTCCCAATGACCACATTGCCATCTCCCCTCCTGTATCTCGCCTTTCCTGCTGCACTTACCTAATCCTCTCTAATGCTCAACTACCCTCTGATCTAATTAGCCTTTCTTTGTTCGTCTCTTTCTCCATTAATGTTTTACTTGCATTTAATCACTCTATTTCACTTCCCTTACTGTATTGTACTGTCTGTAACCTATATGTATTATATGTTTGTATGTTTTGTCATTGTCCGAGGCACAGCCTGAAAGTGGTCCACTGGATTAGTGCCATACCCTGATAAACAAATTACAAACAAAATAAATAAAGACTTTAGAACAGTGTGAGGAGGTAGGATTGGGTAGTTGCCCTTGTGAGAATAAGATAAAACTGAAATAATTTATTTATTTATTTTATTTTATTTAGTTAAGTGGGAAAGTCCAACTGGACATTGTCTGTTTTCAGCGAAGGCTCGGGGAGAAAAGCTCTGTTACATAACAAAAAAGGACATTGTAACATTTGTATGCAACAAGTAATGCATCAGAGCAGTACAAATTAAAAATATTATACAAAGTGAAGGAAGACATCCAATATTCAGTATTTTTCTATATAGTGTGAGATGAGACAGAAAGAGAGTTATACAGAAAGAGAGTCATACAAATTGACCTTCTACATTTCATATCAGGTGAGATAGAGAAGTTCCACAAGACAGATAGGACATCACAGCAGTATATACATTAAAAATGGTATTTGACTACCATGTAGATAGTATACAAAGTGAGGTACATGCTTTTGTTCTACTTGCCTAGTCTGTTGAGAGATGGAAAGCCCTACTGACTATTCAGTTTATGTCTATTTACATATGTACATTCTGTTTGTAAAGCACAAACAGGTAGAGAGTACATTGTGTATAACTCTATGTTTGGGAGTTATGCATTTGAGGAAGTCTTGCTAACTGGGCAAAAGCAATAGTGGTAGGGATAGTATAGAGGGATGGATGATATGGGAGGGAAATAAGATAGTGAGTTAGTAAGAATAAAGGAAAAGGGTTAGTAAAGTACATTAATAATGTAACATATGAATTTCAAAGACATTCACAAACCCACTCTGGGAGAAAGGGGTTCTAATGGAGAGATGATAGGGGTCCAAATGGAGAGATGATAGGGGTCCAAATGGAGAGATGATAGGGGTCCAAATGGAGAGATGATAAGTCAGCAAGCAAAGGAGAGTAGTATTGCTGAAAGTGAATTCATCCTCAAGTCTTGCTGGGTACCTTCACAAGGTGGACCCTGTTTTCACAAAATCTCACCAAGATAACACTGATATATAGACTGTATTTTATATAGCATATCTCATGGGCAGAAGTAGGTCAAAAATTAAAAAAAAAAATAGTTGGGTACACAAGACCCGGGATAGAAATGTGCCTAATCCTGGTAGGCACACTGGTGTCAGGACTAAAAAAATAACAGTGTAAAATCCTCAAAATACAGAAACATTCCTACAATGGGGCCAGGTCAGGCAGTCCACAAAAATCACAAAAGCTGATAGGCCATAAAGACAACAGAGTGGACTATTGAGGATAACAAAGAAATGATGTATTGTTACTATTATGCAAAAAGCCCAGAATTTCCAGACACAAGCTATATAAAAAGATTAAGAGAAAATTTGGAGGAAAGAAAAATACTTCCACAAGAAAAAATATCAGAAGCCTCAAAAAAAAATATGTGTTCATTAATACAACAGATTTGTGAAAAACATTATATAGACCAAGAAACTTTGATCTGTTTGGAAAAAGAAGCATCTGAGGAAGTGCAAAAATATAAACAACAAAACCTAGAGATTTTTGAAAAGCGTAAAAAAGAAATATGGACATAGGAAAGATGGAGAAATTTAATATGGTGCAATATTTACGCAAAGATCAAAGCCAAATTAATCAATACAAAAAAGCAGCCCCAAAGATATTTGAAGAGAAATACAGGCAAAGGCATCCAGATATGGAAAATTTCACAATAAAAAATAATATCATAAACAGGGAATGTAGGAAAGAAAATTAAAAAAGGAGAAGTTAGAAAAACAGGAGATGAGGGTATGGAGTGCCTGCAAAGTGAAGGATTTAGTGTAGAACGTCTAACATAGGTTACATCATAGCATGATAGAACAAGTCCCAAATGAATGAGAAACAGGAAGATCATGAGACATCTGAAGAAGAAATATGGACCTGCTGGAAAGCACTAGGAAGCCTTAAACTGATACAAGCACTCAACTCTCCTTGTTAATAAGGAGAAATTAATAGTAGGCACTAAACAGCCTATAATTGCAAAGTACCTTGCTAAGGTAAGGGAAAACAGCTCCTGTACTTTACAAAAAAAAAAAAAAAGCATCAAACCAGGCATGTCCAATGGTCAGCTTCCGGTGATTTCTCCTGTCCACCTGGTGAATCTGGGCATACTGGGGCAATGCAGCAATTGCCTCATGTACACAGACAACCCTCTCCTCCTACCACCCAACACTACAACCTGTGAGAGATGCACTTACATAGCCAAAATGGAAGCAAAGCTCTTTCCACCCAAGATTGTGCTAGACAGTCAAGAGGAGAAGGTTAACACCCACACTACACCTCAAGCAACACATGGCCCTTCTAAACCCACACCACCAACACCCACATATAGCAACACTAAATCCACATATGCAGAGGCCCTTAACTGTAACCTGCCCAAGCAACAAGGACCTCTGAAGCTGAAACGCAAACAAACACCAATCACAACCAAAGTGTCACATAGTTCAAAACACCTGTGTGCCACCCAGCAACAGCCCCTAAGGCAAGACAATGTACCTAACACTTTAGTCATAGGTGACTCTATAGTCCGGCACACTGATGTCCCTCTCACCAGGTTGAACAAGGAGAAAATTACAGTCAGCTGCCTGTCGGGTGCCAGGATCCGCCACATAACGCATGCACTCAAATCACACCACAACAAGTACAAATATGACTCTGTCATTGTCCATGTTGGAGTGAATGACTTGAGACGTACCTCCCTGGACTACATGAAAAGAGACATGGAAGAGCTCTCGGATCATGTGGCCCAGGCAGGTATGACCCTAGCCCTGAATAGCATCCTGCCTTCGCCCAGAATGATACCACAATATAAGGACAAAATGATTGACTTCAACAATTGGCTAAGCTTCTGGTGTCATTTGAAGGGATCAGTATCTGTCTGCCTGGGGTGACATGATTGACAGACCACGATGCTTTGCCAGAGATGGTCTGCACCTGTCGCCTCTGGGATTCAGGTTACTGGCTAAGGCTCTTGCCACCCCTATAGTGCCTTTTTTAGGCAAAGTTCAAAGAACAAAACCACCACCGTAACAGGTACAAGCATGCAAAATCTGAAGGTAATGCTACTCAATGCTAGAAGTCTAAACCTCAAAATGCACTCTCTCGAGGCACTCCTAAAATGGAGAACATCGATATCTGTGCAGTAACTGAGACCTGGTTCAAGGCTCCAGAGAGCACCCCTGCAGTACCAGGCTACAACTCTTACCACACTTTTCAGCCACCAAAGCAGGACCGAAACACTAAAGGTGGAGGAGTGTCAATATTCACCAAGGATATTCACACCACCAGGTTAGTTGCCCAACACAATGCGTCTGAAATTCTCCAGGTGCAACTAACACTAGGTAAGACTGCAATCCAAATTGTAGCTTGCTACAGATCCCCAACCATACCCCAAGATTCTCACTACACCTTTCTAAACATACTGGAAAATATTAAGATAGAACCAAACACCTAATACTGGGTGATTTTAACTACCCTGCCATTAACTGGGAAAGCTACTCATGTACCAACACCTTTGCCCAACGGTTCTTGGAATTCATAAATTCCAATGCCCTGGATCAACTAATCCATAGTCCACCAGGGCTCCAATATCCTAGACCTGGTCATTACCAACATGGGAAATTGATGCTCACACCTATGGTCACCCCTCGTTAGTCACGTCTGACCATAAGCTAATCACCCTTAACATCCACATCCCACCCCCACCCTCCAGTAAGGAAACCTCCATAAAAACTTCTCCAAAGCCAACTTCATGCTACTCAAGTCAGAAGTGACAAACTTCATGACACCCATGCAGACAGGAGCTGAAAGTTCAACTGCTGAATCCTACACTAAGGCACTGTATGAGCACATCCACTCATGCATAAATCGTGCCACCCCAAATAGAACCAAGATGCTCTCATTCAAAAAAAAGAAGCCAATCTGGTGGTCCCCTGCCATAAACAAACTTTACAACAAAAGGAAGAAACTGTTGCAGAAAAGAGGAAAATCCCAGGATGCAAAAAACTTCCTTACCAGCCTCAGTAAGAAACTGAGATCCCTCATAAAATCCTCCAAAGCTAGTTACGAAAATAAAATTGCAAAGATTCCAAAGACAACAACAAGGCATTCTATAACTATGTCAAGAATCTAAATGGCAATGCTCAGATCTGCTCTGAGCTAAAACAGAATGGCATTAAATATACTGATCCCAAGGATATTGCCAATATCCTGGCAGATCGATTCAGTGCCAACTTCACCCCCCTCTCATCCCCTAAATGGCCCATCTCAATACCGGAAGATTGCCAAATTCCGGTAATAATGGCCACACAGGTAAAAAACGCACTCTCCAAAGCTAGGAATACAGCATCCATGGGACCAGATGACATCCCGGGCTGTGTACTACATGAACTACAAAATGAACTGGCACCTCACCTAAGTGTCATGTTTAATCATGCCCTCACCTCAGGTTTCATGCCCACTGAGTGGCGCACAGCTACAGTTATCCCACTCCACAAGGGGGATCCACCTTGGATCCCGGAAACTACCGTCCCATCAGTCTGACAAGCCTTATCTGCAAGGCCATGGAGCATATTATCATGGAACTTATAAACAAAGACATTGGCAACCTTCAAACACTGGACCCCACCCAGTTTGGGTTCGTGAAGGGCCGATCTTGTCTCCTGAACTTGATTGACTTCTTCGAATCAGTCTCCAGAGCCATGGACAAGGGTAAGGTGGTCCACACAGCCTATCTAGACCTTGCCAAGGCCTTTGACACCATCCCCCACTATGGAATCATAGATAAACTTACTAAGCTGGGCATTAATCCCTACGTCACCCAATGGGTTGCTAACTGGCTTACTGATAGAACCCACACTGTAAATGTAGCCGACTCCAAATCCAGCTCCAGAGAAGTGACAAGTGGAGTACCTCAGGGTTCAGTCCTGGGACCACTCTTGTTTGGCATCTACTTCTCTGAAGTACAGGCCAACACTAAGGGACTCTGGATTACAAAGTTTGCAGATGACTGCAAACTGGGAGCCATTATTAAATCCCCAAATGATGTGGATACTCTACAAAAGGGCCTTACAGAAACAGATGCTTGGTGCCAGAGCCATGGGCTCAAGCTCAATGCCAAGAAATGTATAGTTATCTCCTTTGGGAAAAAACATGTATCCGTGAATTACCATATAGGTGGCAGTACACTAAACACCGAAAGTTTGATAAGAGACTTAGGGACACAGGTGGACAGTGGTCTCACCTTCGATAACCACATTGCCACAACAGTCAGGAAATCCTTCTATGTGGCACACCTCATCACTAAGGGCTTTTCATCCAGAAAAAAGGAGGTCATTGTCCCACTGTAGTCATCCCTCATTAGACCCATTATAGAATACAATGCCCCGTTTGGTATGTACCTCTCAAGACATCTGCAACAACTGGAAAGGCCACAGAAATACCTCACTAAAAGAATCACAAGCCTAAAGCAGATGCCCTATGCTGACCGCCTTAAAAAACACCAGCTATACTCTGTCACATATCGTCTACTCAGAGGCGATCTTTGCTTAACATACAAGGCCATGTCAAACCCAGAGCTGTTGGACATGCTACACTTAAAGAAATCCTAATCCCTCAGAGCCACATGCTCCAGGGATCTAAACCTTGTCATCACAATAAACAAAACATGCTGGAGGGATAGGTTCCTGACCCAGAGATTCCCTAGACTCTGGAATAGATTGCCCATACATGTCAAGCAGAGTGCCTCTGTGGTCCTCTTCAAAAGAAACCTTGATGATTGGATGGGAGAAAGGAAATTCACCCCGGGGATCACGTCAGTTGCCCTGCTAGACAGGGGTCCATGGAAGTAAATAGTGTGGGAAGAAATAGTCAGGGAATTGTTATGGCTAGGCTTGTATAGGCCCTAGGGCTGATAGCCTAGTACCAACCTATGAACCTATAACATAGGTTCATAGGTTCATAGGTTCATACTAGGCTATCTGCCCAAGGGCATTTACAAGCCTAGCCCATAGTTTTGTGGCTTTCACCACCCCTTTAGTTTGGAGGATACTATGCCCATTATTTTGCTGTGCCTCTGTCGAGCAGTGACACTGAGGTAATCCCTGGGGTATATCTGCGATCCCCCATCCATTGGTCAAGATTCCTCTTGAACAAGGCCAGTGAGGTGCTCTGCCTCACATGTACCGGGATTTTGTTCCACAGCATAGGGAGTCTCTGGGTGATGAATCTGTCCCTCCAGCATGTTCTATTAATAACCGTGTCAAGGTTTAAGTCTCCCGCCCTTGTGGTTCTGAGGGATCTAGATTCTTTGAGGTGAAGCATATTCATCAAATCAGGGTTTGACATGGCCTTATATGTCAGGCACAGGTCACCTCTGAGCAAGCGGTATGAGACTGAATAGAGCTGGAGTTCTTTCAGTCGGGCAGCATAAGACATATTTTGAGACCCTTTATCCTTTTGGTGAGGAACTTTTGGGGCCTTTCCAGCTGCTGCAGGTGTCTGGTCAGATACATTCCGAATGGGGCATTGTACTCAATCATAAGTCTAATGAGTGATGAGTACAGGGGGCATGACCTCCCTTGATCTAGATGTGAATCCCTTCATGATCAGGTGGGCAATGTAGAAGGTTTTCTAACTACTTTAGCAACATGAGTGTCAAGCGAAGGCTACTGTCAACCTGGGTCCCCAGATCCCTGATGACTTCTTCTGTGCTCAGTGGATTGCCACCTATATGGTAGCTAGGGGTAACCTTGTTTTTCCCGAAGGGTATGACTATGCATTTCTTGGCATTTAACTTTAGGCCATGGCTCTGGCACCAGTTATCCATTTCTGTGAGGCCCTTCTGAAGGATATCTGTGTCAGATGTGTTTTCGACTATGGCGCCCAGTTTGCAGTCATCTGCAAACTTTGTCAGCCATAACCCTCCTGTGTTTGCTTGTACTTCAGAAAAGTAGATGCCGAACAAGAGTGGACCCAGGACTGAGCCTGTGGGACACCACTTGTGACAGGCTTTGAGTCTGACATGGCTCCAGCAACTCTGACCCTGTGGGTTCTGTCACTTAGCCAGTTTGCAACCCATCTTGTGATGTATGGGTTTACATTCAAGCTGATGAGTTTTTTGATGATACCTGAGTGGGGTATTGTGTCGAAGGCCTTTGCCAGGTCAAGGTAGGCTGTATGGACTGCCTTTCCTCATCAATGGCCTTGGTGACTGTCTCAAAAGTCAACCAAGTTTAAAAGGCATGATCTGCCTTTGACAAAGCCAAACTGGGTTGGATCCAAAGTCTGCAAGTTCCCTATGTCTTTATTTATGAGTTCCATTATGATCCTCTCCATGGCTTTGCAGATAAGGCTTGTCAAGCTAATGGGACGGTAATTTCCAGGATCAGTGGAGGCACCGCCCTTGTGAAGTGGGACCACAGTCACCGTGCGCCACTCCTTGGGTACGTATCCTGAGGTGAGGCTAAGATTAAACAGCTGTCCTAACTGTGGGTTTAATTCCTCATTGAGTTCATGGAGCACACAGCTGGGGACACCATCCGGTCCCATGGATGCTGTGTTTTTTGCTTTGGAGAGAGCAGTTCTCACCTGGGCGTTGGCGATGTCTGTGGGGAAACAATCCTCTGTTATAGAGATCTCTCCTTTTGGGGGAGTTTGCACTGAACTTGTCAGCCAGTATGTTGGCAATGTGTGTAGGTTCAGTAATCTTCACATCATTTTGAACTAATTCTGAGCATATCTGGGAGTTTCCTCCTAGGTTTCTAACATAGCTAAAGAAGGCCTTATGATTGTCTTTTGAATCCTTGACGATTTTTCTCTCAAAATTTGCCTTGGATGATTTTATGAGAGCTCTTAGTTTTTTACTTATAATGATCAAAGGTGTCTTACCTTTCAAGGATTTTGCTCTATCTTGTAGTAGCTTCCTCCTTTTGTTGTAGAGCTTGTTTATGGCTGGGGTCCACCAGACTGGGCTTGCCTTTGGTACAAAGAGTCTTAGTTTTGTTTGGGATTGCCTGATCCATGCAGTCCTGTAGGTGCTGGTAGAAGGCATTTGTAAGTGATTCAGCGGTTTGAGTAATGTTTACCACTGGCTCAGGGGCCTTAAAGGAGACCACACTAGTATTTAGAAGTGTGAAGTCGGCTTTTGAGAAGTTTTTCACTGTGGTCTTTTATTTCAGGTGGGGGCGGGATGAGGACCTCCAGCGAGATTAGTTTATGATCTGATCTCACCAGTGAGGGGTATACTTCCGGTGTTGAACATTGTGATCCCATGTTCGTGATGATGAGATCAAGTATGTTTTCTCCTCTTGTGGGAATGGTGACTAGTTGTTCCATGGCATTTGAGTTTATGAACTCCAGGAACCTTTGGGCTAGAGTGTTTGGGCTTGAGTAGTGTTCCCAGTCTATATTAGGGTAGTTGAAGTCACCTAGTATGATGGTGTTTGGAGATACATTTATCCCCTCCATTGTTTTCAGGAAGGCCATGTGAGGTTCCTGAGTTTGAGAGGGTGGCCTGTAACATGCTACAAATTGCAGAGCAGTCTTGCCTATGGTTAATTGCACCTGGATGGTCTCCGATGCATCGTGCGTTGCCACCAACCTTGAGGTGTGGGTGTCCTTTATGAATATGGACACCCCCCCTCCTTTCTTGGTGATGTCCGGATTTTGGGGCCGGAACGCATGATATGAGGTGAAACCTGCTAGTGCTGGGGTGCTCTCAGGAGCCTTGAACCAGGTTTCTGTCACAGCACAGACATCAAAAAGAAAGAAAAAGAGATTTAATATGGTGTAATATTTATGCAAAGGAGAAAGCAAAACTAACCAATACAAAAAGTGCAGCACCAAAGATATTTGAAGAGAAATAAAGAGAAAGGAATCCAGACATGGAAAACTTTACTATTCAAAAAAATAAGAAGACAAAGAGGAAAAGTAGAAAAGGAGATCAGTAATGGAGAAGTTAAAGAAATAGAAACTGCGGTTATGGAGCACCTGCAAAATGAAGGATACAGTGTAGAAAATTTAATTCAAAAAGCACCACAACAGGATAGAGCAATGGACATCCAAATTAAGGGGAAATCAGTGGAATGGGAAGCAACTGGTCAGGTGCCATGTGAAGATATTTTGGAGCCTCCCACAGGAAATCAATATAAATGTTCACTTGAAGCTGGACAGCAAGAGAAGGAACAAGAAATTGTGCCAACTCTAACGCAGTCAATGTTGATGAGTGATAGGCCAGTGAGTTCCCATATGACAGAGCAATGTATGACACAGGATGAAACTGAACAGAATGTGCCACATGAAGATGCTGTAGAACTTTCTATAGAATGTCCGCAGGAAATGGAGAACAAAAAAATGTCCCCGCAGTTTAGAAGAAAATGAGCTAAGAGAACAGTTGCTTGATTTAATACAGATAGGCATATTAAGATCAATGAAAAAATAGATGCAGAAGGTCAATAAAACCCCAAAAGTCAGAAGTCTGATAAAACAAATGAACACAGTAATTAGGACTGTCCATAGAGACCCATGTGATATAACAGAAGTAAACAGGATATATTACTGTGCAGCTAAATTAATAACTGATAAAGTTCTACCACAGGAACATAGGGTAGTGAGCGAAAGGACGGGGAGAAATCGAAAACCATCATGGAAACATCGAACAGAGAAAACTATAAAGCAATTAAGACAAGAAGCATCACTGTTAAAGGAGTATAGAAGAGGGAACACATCGACAAAACTACTCAGAAAGACAGATGTGATAAGAATAATGCACAATATTATAACGGATCAGGATTTATCATGCACTATCACAAACAATAAACTAAAAATCTCAGCACAGGCAGAAAAACTTAAAAGATACACAGATAAATATAAAGGAAAAGTACAAAATAAGCAATTTATTGATGACCCAAAAAAAGTTTTATAGAAAACTGGGAAACAAGGTAAAAGGAATTGAAAGACCACCAAAAAAAGAAGACATCGATACATTTTAGAGAAATATTTATGAAGATCCTGTGGAACGTAACAAAGATGCTAAATGGCTAGAAGAAGTAAAATAAATTATAAGAAGTTCAAAGGTACAGGATATGAAATGGGATGAAGTAACAGCTAGAGAGACTGAAATAAAGTTAAGAAAAGCCTCTAATTGTAACCCCCCAGGCTCAGATGCAGTACCTAACTTCTGGTTAAGAAGTTTAGCCAAGAGTAAGAACTATTTATATTCGCGCCCTGAAAAGACACCAACCTGGCTAACAGCAGGAAAAACAATGCTCCTATTTAAGAGTAAACCTGCAAGCTACCCTAAAAATGATAGACCACTAACTTGCCTTTCAAAGACGTATAAACTATACGCTGGAATTGATGCCGACAGAGTTTATAGTCATTTAGAAGAAAACTCAGTTATGGGAATAGAACAAAAGGGCAATAAAAAAGTCATATGGCACAAAGGATCATTTGTTGCTAAATAAAGTCATAATGGAGAACCGTAAAAAGGGGAAGAATCTAAATATGGTATGGATTGATTGCAAAAAAGCATTTGATAGTATCCCGCATTGATGGATAAATGATACACCCTACACTTATCGACTATATAACAGTGACCATGAAACAGTGGCAGACCACTTTGCAATTAAGCCATGATAAAGGACAAATTATTATTCCATGGATAAAAATTCAAAGGGGGATATTCAAGGGTGGCTACCTGTCACCACTGCTATTCTGTCTCATCCTTAATCCTTTAAGCTGTCTACTTAATAGATTAGGCCATGGCTATAATTTGACTCCTAGAAAACAAAGTGTAAAGACTTCTCATCTTTTCTTTGTCAATAATTTAAAACTGTATATCTCATCAGATGATGAACTGAAAGCACAACTGCAAGTAGTCAAAACTTTTTCAGATGATATAAGAATGTAATTTGGTATTGATAAATGTGCAAAAGCAACCTTTAAAGCAGGAAAACTGCAGCACCAAGAAAACTTCAGTTTGGGATACGAATGTGATATAAAAGAACTTGAGCAAGAGGGAGTGTATAAAGATTTGGGAATTGACGAAGGATCATAGGATCATAGATCATAGGATCATAGGATCATATAAGGTTACTAGGCTAACAGCCCCAGGGGCCTTACAAGCCTTGCCAAGTTCAATCCATGCTCCCAAGGGTGTCTGGTTCAAGTAGACACTAAAATCAGTAACTATTGCCACAGTTCAAGAGGGACACAAGTGGAATCCCCGGGGTGAATTTCCAGTTACCCATCTAATCATCCAAATTATGCTTAAATAGGGCCAATGAGCAGCTTTGTTTAACATGAATAGAAAGCTTGTTCCAAAGGTGGGGCAAATTCTGTGAGACCAATCTGTCTCTCCAGCAAGTTCTGTTGATGTCACATACCAGGTATGTCCTTTAAGTGAGTGACCCGTGTGCCATTTGACTTGCGAATGTGCAGCATTTCCATTAAAGCTGGGTCAGAGATTGCTCTACATGATATACGGGTCATCTCTGAGCAGTCTGTATGACACAGAGTAAAGTGACAATGATTTCAGTCTGTCTGCATAAGACAAATCTGGAAGATCCTGACTTTTCTTTTTTAAGGAACCTCTGTGGTTTCTCCAATTGCTGCAGGTGTTTGGAAAGGAACATATCAAAGGCAGCAGTGTACTCTGTTATTGGTCTAATGAGGAAAGAGTACAGGGGGAGTTATAACCTTTCTTTTTTTTTTTTTTTTGAAGTCAATGCCCTAACTTATGAGCTGAGCAATATAAAATGTCCTTCTTACCACTGTGAAGACATGGTAATCAAAGTTAAGGCTGCTGTCAACCTGCGTGCCCAGATCTCTCACCACTGACTGTGTGCTTAGGGTATTGCTATTGATGTGGTAGTTTGCAGGAACATTGCCCTTACTGAAAGGGATAATAATGCATTTTTCTGCATTAAGTTTAAGACCATGACTTTGGCACCAGTCATTAGTCTGTGTGAGACTTTTTCACAGGATGTTGACATCACTAGGGGTTTAATGAAACAGCAACCAGCTACTAACAACTCCTGAAAGAATAAAAAGTGAAAAGTAACAGCTGGAACCATGTCAGGATGCAGAATAAATGAATGCCAATGTAGCCGTTAAAAAACGTACTTTAATAGACCGTTAGTAAAACAATAAAATAGACATTTAGCACTTTCATCCACACTATGGTGGACTTCATGGTCCAGGAAAGTAAATAATGTGGGAAGAAATATTCAGGGAATTGTTATGGCTAGGCTTGTATAGGCCCTAGGGCTGATAGCCTAGTACTAACCTATGAACCTATGAACCTATGAACTTCATCAGAATGTCTGTTCTAAAAACTCTGTCAGTTATTTTGAGGGTACATTTTTGGCTAGGCTTGTATAGGCTTGTAAAGCCTAATGTGAAGGCTGCTTGGCCTTCTATATAGGAAAAACTTGTAGAATGTTTAGGGAAAGAATAGGTGAGCATATACTTGACATTAGACATATGAAGAATACCAATGCCTTGGTCAGACACATTGAGCAATACTCAAAGCACAGATTTAAGTTTTGTATAATACAGAAAATAAAAAAAGGACAGTCAGGGTGCTGTCTTGGATGTGCATCTGGATATTTGTGAAACGAAATGGCAGTTAAGACTAAATGCCACAGTGTTTCCCGGAATAAATGATAACATAAGCATGCTGCCAATATTAAAATTAAAATACATTTTGGGATAAACATACTAGTATATAAGTAAGTAGTATTGTAGTAATTATTATATGTTATATATATTTTTTTTAAAATATGTTTATATTATTAAACAATAAAGGCGATGGGAGAAATATATGACAGAGCATTTTTTGAAATAGTAGTGTTATGTGTATGTGTGTGCATATGGGTACAATGTATTTACAATTTTTAGAAATGTTTGTTGTTTGTTTTTATGTAATAAATAGACATGTAATGCTTTTTAAGTGAATGTAAATTAGTTGTTTATGTAGGTCATTGGAGAGTGAAAAGTTTTGGTCAGTACTGAATGTATAATGACAAAATTTTATAATTTTAAGGTTCTTGATGAGATAAGTAGTATTTTATTAATTAATTAATTAATTAATTAATTAATTAATTAATTAATTGGTTAATGAAAGCTTGGGGTGTGAAACTGTGAGAGTATATAAGGTTGGAGTGGGAAGTTATGTTATTTTCTGAAGAAGTCTGTAACAATAAAGATGAAACCTAGGTAAAACAGTCGTTAACTGGTGTTCATTCAGCGCTGGATTATCAGGGTCTTTCCACAGAATTTCCTTTTTCTGTGGTTCCTTGGTTAGGCTTGTATAGGCCCTAGGGCCAATAGTCTAGTACCTACCTATGAACCTATGAACCTATAATAACTTTCTGGCGCCAAAATCGGACCTTTTAAAATTTTAAAGTGGTATTACAAGAACAAACTCTACCACAGTCAAAAGTATGTAAATCCAATAATCATCCTCATACAATGCACTACAAACTTCGTAGTCCCATCAAAATAATTACTGATAAAAAATCCTATACTATAATTGAAAAAATATGCATATACTAACTCATATACAATTAAAATAAAATAAATTAATTAAGTTGATTGCACATAGGATGAAATAGTTCTTTGGCAGAGGTCGATTTGTTCCAACATGTTAATGTATAACAATATGATGTACAAGGAATCTCTATAAATATACCTCTCATCTAAAGTCTTAACATCAGTTCAGGGAGACACTATAAGGTGTAATATGTATGCAAATGTACACTATGCTAATTCAAATGATGTCAAAACATCTTATTAAGCATGTCGATTGAACAAACTTCTATTCACAGAATAGAAGTAATTCTCCCCTCAATTTTATATATTCACTGTATAAATTACTCTTTATGTATGTTTTCTAAACAATAACCCTATATATTTTCAAATATTAATTGAAGTGAAAATGATAGTACCATTTTGATTGTACTTCTTTTGCTTTGTTGTCCCCTTCATATTACCGTAAAGCTAAAATGGGTTTTATAGCGATGCATTCGTTTAACCCTGTCGCCTCACAGCAAGAGGTTCTCCGGTTCGATTCTCGGCTGGGGTGCCTTCTGTGTGGAGTTTGCATGTTCTCCCTGCATTTGCGTGGGTTTCCTCCGGGTACTCGGGTTTCCTCCCACATTCTAAAAACATGCTTCTGGAGCATTTCTCCCTGGGCCTCCACTGAAAACAAGATCTGTGGAACCTAGTCGGACTTTCCCGGTCAACAAATGTTAAATAAATAAATAAGGAACATTTAGCTAAATAAATTATATTTTTAGTGTTGCAATTTCCTTCTTTAAATCTAATGACAATTTTCATTATGTTGTCCAGTACTATACTTTCTGTTTCTAATATGGTGTAACATTGCTTACAACTTCCACATTTGTTAGTATGTTTTTTTAAGATATTCTTATATCTTAGTAAGGGTCCTGTTTCAAGTTTCTTCTTTAAGTTGGGTGCCATTTTATAAACAAATGTCGGGGAGTCACCTCATATATCCTTTATTTTGTCATCAACAACCAACATATTCCAATTTTTTCTTATCATATTTTTAATAATATCTACTTGGGGTGAATATTGTAGTATACATGCTCGATTATGTTGTATCTTGTTGTTGTTATCAATTATATCTAAACACTAACCATCTCCTTTCCTAATAATGAGGGAAATTTTTTAGCCCATTCGCTTATTACATATTTAGATACATCTTTCAACATATTAACAGGATATCCCCTGGACATGAACATATTGCTTATAAGCTCAATTTCTTTTAACATTTCATCATATTCTGAAGTCATTTGGGCTGCTCGTATACACTGGCCCTTGAATATGCTTTTCATCATGTTCCTAGGATGACAGCTGTTATATTCTAAATAACTATTAGAAAAGGTGTTTTTTCGAAATATATTCGATTTAAAACCATTTGTCTTTGATATATATGTGTCCAAGTAGGGGATACTGTGATTGTTGTGTGTGGATAAATTTTAGAAATGTGCTGGTAGTATTTAAAAATTCCATGAATGGGATTACACTATCTATGTCACTTTCCCATAGCACAAAAATATCGGCCAAAAACCTGGAATAGTGGATGATTTTCTTATAAAATTCACTAGTGAACAACTTGGTGGTTTCCCCTTCTAACATGACCAGATTGGTGTATATGGGGGCGCAAGCTGCCCCCATAGCTACACCTCTGGTCTGTTTAAAATATTCACCTTCAAACTAAATATAATTGTGTTCCAACACAAGTGACATAAATTCCATTATAAAATTAGTTCTATCCCATTCTAAATCTGAAAATTTAATTAAGTTGTTGTAAAAATCCTCAAGTCCTTGTTCTTTTGGTATACACGAGAATAAGTCAATAACATCAATAGTAATGAACAATATATTGTCCTTTCTTAAGTTGGTAGTTATATTACTAAGAAAAGACCATGAATCCTTAACCAGGTGCATTAATTTTTTAAATATTGGTTTAAGCCATATATCTATAACAGCACCTATTGGATAAATTTTAGAATTTCTCCCTGATATAATGGGTCTAAAGGGTGGTTGTTTAATATTTTTGTGTATTTTTGGTATTCCAACTATCTTTGCCAATATTGGATATTCAACTTTCATATAGTTATATGTATCCAATGTTATCCAATTATCAATCAAATAATCTTCTATACATAAATCTATTTTCTTATATCCTACATTGATCTCATTAATTGATAAAGTTACATAATTACCGGTTTCATATAATATTTTGTATATTTCATTTATATAATCAAATGTATTGAACAAAACCACCCCTCCCTCCTTGTCCATTTTCATAACTCGAATGTCCGAGTTATATATTAATTCAGTTAAGACTTGTCTTTCTCCAATAGTTAAATTATCATCTTTCGAATATTTGGATAATTTGTTGTTGATTTTATAAATCTCATTTGATATTGATTTTTCATATATGGTTACATTAGGATGAGATGGTGGTATGTAAGTACTCTTTTTCTTCAAATCATAACCACCTTGAATCTGTGCATTGCTTTTGAAAAATAATGCTAAATTCAATTTACGTGTGTATAATTTTTCTATAATAATATCCACCAGGTTAAATTTAGGTCTAGGTATAAATTTCATACCATTAGCTGATAACGTGAAATGATCTGACCTTAAATCTATACTGGTGTAATTATAAATGTTGAAATTCCTATATCTTTTAACTATCTCATCCAATGATTCAATTTGTTCTTCATTTGATTTATTGTCTGATATTCTGTCCTCATTCTCTCCCCTCCATGATATTCTACTTGATATGTCTGGTACCCTTGTTGTCTCTGTTTTCTCCCTTTCCAATTTCTCTTTGACTCTATATTCGTTACATAATTTTTCTCCCTGTAAAAATTTTTCTTCGCATATCTTCCATTGTTGTTGAGGTCACTCTGAGAACCTTGTGGTATCATTTCTTTCCATCTGTAAACCTGTTTGTTGTTATATTGGTTCAAATCTCTCTGTATTTTTTTACTTTTTTTATTAAAAATATGTTGTGCCTTAGTGTCGGCATTGCTATACTGCTTTTCTTAAAGCTTTTTCCATTGAGGAAATAATAAGTCATTAATAATCATATTATTTAATTTCTCGACATCTGCTACTAGTTTACATAATTTTTCATAATTTTTCTTAATATGTAAATGCATGAATTCTAAACCAAACTTGTCAAATAAAATATTAAAATCATTAATGTTGTGTTCATCCATATGTATACCCATAGGGACTTTGAAAAATCTCAGTCCCATAGGCACAATTTTTAATGCTATACAGTTGCTTAAATATGCATTGTCAATTTTTAACCCCTTAATCATAATTAATTTTTTACCCAAACTGTAGATGAAATCCTTCAAAGTTCCTTGAATTTCAGTATTCCTAGTACTGACACATGGTTCAGTTTGTTTTATATTACCAAAATCAAAATCTTTAGCCAAAAAACAATCCAGGGAGAAATTCTAAAATTTATCTAATAGGTGCTGTTATAGATAGATGGCTTAAACCAATATATAAAAAAATTAATGCACCTGGTTAAGGATTCATGGTCTTTTCTTAGTAATATAACTACCAACTTAAGAAAGGACAATATATTGTTCATTACTATTGATGTTATTGACTTATTCTCATGTATACCAAAAGAACAAGGACTTGAGGATTTTTACAACAGCTTAATTAAATTTTCAGATTTAGAATGGGATAGAATTAATCTTATAATGGAACTTATGTCACTTGTGTTGGAACACAATTATATTCAGTTTGAAGGTGAATATTTTAAACAGACCAGAGGCGTAGCTATGGGGGCAGCTTGTGCCCCCCCCCCATATATGCCAATCTGGTTATGTTAGAATGGGAAACCACCAAGTTGTTCATGAGTGAATTTTATAAGAAAATCATCCACTATTCCATGTTTTTGGATGATATTTTTGTGCTATGGGAAGGTGACATAGATAGTGTAATCCCATTCATGGAATTTTTAAATACTACCAGCACATTTCTAAAATTCACCTATACACACAACAATCATGGTATCCCCTATTTGGATACGTACATATCAAAGACAAATGTTGGTTTTAAATCGAATATATTTCAAAAAAAGACCTTTTCTAATAGTTATCTAGAATATAACAGCTGTCATCCTAGGAACATGATGAAAAGCATATTCAAGGGCCAGTGTATACGAGCAGCCCAAATGACTTCAGAATATGATGAAATGTTAAAAGAAATTGAGCTTATAAGCAATATGTTCATGTCCAGGGGATATCCTGTTAATATGTTGAAAGATGTATCTAAATATGTAATAAGCGAATGGGCTAAAAAATTTCCCTCATTATTAGGAAAGGAGATGGTTAGTAAGCGAGATATAATTGATAACAACAACAAGATACAACATAATCGAGCATGTATACTACAATATTCACCTGAAGTAGATATTATTAAAAATATAATAACAAAAAATTGTAATATGTTGGTTGTTGATGACGAAATAAAGGATATATTAGGTGACTCCCCGACATTTGTTTATAAAATGGCACCCAACTTAAAGAAGAAACTTGAAACAGGACCCTTACTAAGATATAAGAATGTCTTAAAAAAACATACTAACAAATGTGGAAGTTGTAAGCAATGTTACACCATATTAGAAACAGAAAGTATAGTACTGGACAACATAATGAAAACTGTCATTAGATTTAAAGAAGGAAATTGCAACACTAAAAATATAATTTATTTAGCTAAATGTTCCTTATGCACTACTTACTACACAGGAAAGATGGAACATCAGTTTAAGAAAAGAATCTACGACCATTTATACAGTATAAGAACTAAGGATATGAATAATGCCTTATACAGACATGTAGCTGATAGAGGTGAAACACACACCTTTAAATTTGGCATTATTGATAAATTAGTAGTAAATACACAGGGTGGTAATATGAAAGTCCTAGTAAGTAAAAAAGAGATATTATGGCAAATATTCACTGATGCAGCTAGGGAACCAGGGTTAAATGAATGCATCGCTGTAAAACCCATTTTAGCTTTACGGTAATATGAAGGGGCAACAAAGCAAAAGAAGTACAATCAAAATGGTACTATCATTTTCGCCTCAATTAATATTTGAAAATATATAGGGTTATTGTTTAGAAAACATACATAAAGAGTAATTTATACAGTGAATATATAAAATTGAGGGGAGAATTACTTCTATTTTGTGAACAGAAGTTTGTTCAATCGACATGCTTAATAAGATGTTTTGACATCATCTGAATTAGCATAGTGTACATTTGCAAACATATTACACCTTATAGTGTCTCCCTGAATTGATGTTCAGACTTTAGAAGAGAGGTATATTTATAGAGATTCCTTGTACATCATATTGTTATACATTAACATGTTGGAACAAATCGACCTCTGCCAAAGAACTATTTCATCCTATGTGCAATCAACTTAATTAATTTATTTTATTTTAATTGTATATGAGTTAGTATATGCATATTTTTTCAGTTATAGTATAGGATTTTTTATCAGTAATTATTTTGATGGGACTATGAAGTTTGTAGTGCATTGTATGAGGATGATTATTGGATTTACTTACTTTTGACTGTGGTAGAGTTTGTTCTTGTAATACCACTTTAAAATTTTAAAAGTTCCAATTTTGGCGCCAAAAAGTTATTAAATAACTGATAGAGTTTTTAGAACAGACATTCTGATGAAGTCCACCATAGTGTGGATGAAAGCGCTAAATGTCTATTTTATTGTTTTACTAACGGTCTATTAAAGTACATTTTTTAACAGCTACATCGGCATTCATTTATTGTGCATTCTGACGTGGTTCCATCTGTTACTTTTCACTTTTTATTCTTTCAGGATCACTAGGGGTTTCAATGATCACTCCCAATTTGTAGTCATCAGCAATAAAACATGAACAAATGTGAATAAAACTTAGTAAGGAATGTTTTAGAAGACTTAAATTAATCCTGAAAACTGTGTTGACATCTAGGAACAGAATTCAAACTATAAACCAATTTGCTCTTCCTGCCCTAACTTACAGTTTTGGAGTGACTGACTGCCCCAAAAGGTGTTGGACAGATTAGACAGGAAAACAAGAAGGATGCTTCATGCTCACCAAATGATTTATAAAAATCAGTGCATACCAAGATTGCATATTCCCCATTCCGAAGGAGGTATGGGCCTCCTTGAAATTGATTACACGTATAGATCTGCAACTGTGGGACTGCACACACATCTGCTGACCTCACAAGACCCACTTTTAGAGAAAGTTTTGAAACATGAGGAGAACAGGTCTAAGATGGCATCCCTGCTTAGCCCAGCAGAAGCATATTGGCGTCAAGAAAAATGGAAATCAAACCAGAAGTAGATAAAAATCATGCAGCAAATGAATGTGCTAAAAATAAAAGAAAGAATATGAGGTGAAGGATCAGATGAGAAGGCAAGAAATGTGGAAAATGTTTCAAGTATAGAAAACTTCTGAAAGAACCTCATTTTGATCAGGATCGAATGCAGGAATGGTTAAGGAGAGGTGAATTCAAGCCAAAAGATGAAACATTAATATTGGCGGCCCAAGATAGTAGGCTATTTACAAGCTGGTTTACAAAGTCCATTGAACATGTGGGAGAAACAGGCAAATATAGGTTTTGTAAAACAGAACTGGAAACAGTTGCACACCTTGTGGCTGGTTGTGACATACTAATGGCAGAAGGACTGTATACTGAAAGGCATAATAATGTGGAAAGGACTGTTGCACTGGGGATTGTGAAAGCATTATAATATTGAAGTGGCTGAAAAACACTGGAAACATGAGCCACAAAGCATCCTAGAAAATATTGACGTCTACGTAACATGGGATCACCCACTGTGAACAGTTCAAAAGATAGATGCGAGAAAAACAGGTATAGTGGTCCATGAAAAGAAGACAAAAGTAGAATTGATCGTTGAAATCACTACACCCATTGACTACAGTGTCTTATGTACAGAGAGACACAAAGTCATAAAATATCAAGATTTGCAGGCAGAAATGCGTGCAATATGGAAGAAAGATACCCCGACAGTTCTAACAGCAGTAGGAGCAACCAGTCTCATAAAAAAGAGTCTACAATTGTATTTGGATATGTTATCAATACATGTAACTCCATACGAATTGCAGAAGGAGTGATTACTGGGCACATTGAGGGTGTTGAGAAGAGCACTTCTGGCTGACATCAGATTGAAACAATACTAATTTCATGAACTTTAATTGTACTTTGAGTTAGAAATGGGGTCCATTCCCATCATGGTATTAGAAACCCAAAAGACTTGGAGAAATCAAAAGGAGAAAGTTGTTGTTAGTCAAAAGGATAGAAGTTTATGTAGTTTGAGATCCACAAAGACTGCTAAGACGTTACCTGTGCCTGCCACACAAGTCATCATTCAAGCCAGTACTGATGGATTTACTACACATCAGCAAGTCAAATGACATCAGACATACTCACTCTAAGAATCTAAACCTGTTCTACAACATTAACAGAAGAGTTTGGAGGGACAAGTGTATCTGACAGAGGATACTACTGCCCTAGGACTGACTCCCCATCTACATAAAACAAAGCTCATCCCTGTCCACATTCAAGCACAGCTGGGCTCTATGGATGGGTAATAGAAAATTTACCCCAGGACTACCCTCCTCTACTACTAATGGACAGAGGAAGCTCTTAAATATGTTATCCTAGGCATGGCTCCCCTCAAATTATCTATGGTATGATCCCAGTTATTCTTATTAGGGGGAATATATAATTATCAACTATGGGATGTCTAAGACCAAATGGGATAGGTTAGTTAAAGCATCAAAAGGGAAATTATCTAAGCTTAAAATGGTCCACAAGGTCAGCTAGCCTCGTACTATGAATCTATGAACCTATGAGAACCCAAAAGTGATGGTATAGGAGCTGTGTGAAAATTCAGTGCTGTACATGTTTAACGGTAATAAAAAAGGAACACAAAACTCCAAGCCACAGTGCTAGAAATTAACAGTTTTGCATATGGAATTCCCACAGCAGAAGGGGGGGGTGAATTTTACCAGCATGGCAAGCTAAAAGCATGATGGCTGGGAACTGCAATATATCATAAGGCATTTTCACCTGCTTTTGTGCAATGTTGCCTGCCCAGATAAATGCATACAAAGAAGGACAAATGGCACCAAAAAAAAAAAAAAGAATTAGGAGCAAGGAAAGTGTAAGAGGATTGTAACTGGAAAAATATTGTGTATATATATATATGCCTCAGAGCATCCAATGGAGCAGTGCTGTGTGCATGTGTGTTAATATGTGTGTCACTGCACATATCTGTTTGTGCGTGGGGTGTGTTTGTCTCACTCTCTCTGTCCCAATTTCAGTATTGCTCCATCCCTAGCATTCATGCTCTGCAGATGTGTGTGTGACCCATCCCCCCTGTGGAAGGATACAGCACTTATCTCTCTCTCTCTCTCTCTCTCTCTCTCCATCTTTATGTTCTAACAATTTTCCTGTGCAAGTGGGTTCAGTTGCATTCTTCCTTGTATACTAGTATTGTTCATATGTGTCTGGAAATGGGCGTCACCTGTTAATCCCATGTATTGTTATGATGGCTGCATGGTAACTAGCCCCTTTGCACTGGGACTGTGCACATTTGTATTTAATGTCTCTTCCCATCATTACTCACTGGTACTGTGTGTGTGTGTGTGTGTGTGTGTGTGTGTGTGTGTGTGTGTGTGTGTGTGTGTGTGTGTGTGTGTGTGTGTGTTTTCACAGTCAATATGCACAAATGCTCCTCACATCTCTACATATCTATATATATCTATATATATATATATATATATCTATATATATATATATATATATATATATATATATATATATATATATATATATATATATGTGTGTGTGTCTGTGTGTGTGTGTGTGTGTGTGTGTCTACATATACACACACATATATATATATATATATATATATATATATATATATATATATATATATATATATATATATGGGTCCCCTTTAGAGTATCAAAATTGCAGAATGTCGAACCGAGGACCGGAGGACTTAAGTTCTGCAATATAGAACCCTGTGAATGGAGATCACCATACAGTGCAGAACAAGAACTTTACCATTCTGTTCACTGTAGTGTGATCTCAGAGTTGGTATATTTAAGTAGCAGGGGGTCTGAGGGGTGCGGGGGGGGGCTTGCCCCCTGCAAAACAGGAAATAAGAAGTTTTCACATTTTAGTTTGTTTTGTTTTTTTTGGTGGGGGGGGGTTGATATTGCAGAACTTCGATCCTCTAGTCCTAGATGATCAGAGGTTCAATGTTCTGCAATTTCGATATTCTGAAGGGGACCCATATACATACATATATATATATATATATATATATATATATCTAGGACTTTTGCTCGAATGAACAAACGTCAGAATCCATAACCACCGAACACACTTTAACGAAAATGCTTTTATCGAAAAAGCACTTTTGTTAAAGCGTGTTACTAAAAAAAAAAAAAAAACACTACATTAACGTTTTAGGCTGTGTCCCCCACACCCCCCTCACTTTAATATTCTCCCTCCGAGACCGCACTACAGTGGAGAAAAGGGAGTTTTCCCTTATCCGCATCATAGCGTGGCCTCAGCAACAAGCATTAGGGTTGCCACCTTTTGAAATGCCCAAAGTGGGACATTTTCAGTAAAAATGTGAGATTTTGCAGGACAAAACATACCCAAAGCCAGTGCAAAGGACAGAAGTTCACTTTTCTGCCAAAATAAAAGCTTATGTTTGTAGCATTTGAGTGGTTATGCTATTCCATATAATATTTATGTGTTTCAGACACAAAATAACTGTTTTATGCAGCTATTAAAGAAAACCTAAGAACTACATTTTGTCTTAAAATCTCAGGACATTTGCCATTTTTTAGGTTTTTTTCTGCATGACACAACTGCAAAAGTGGGACTGTCCCTCGCAAAGAGGGACAGGTGGTAACCCTGACGAGCATGCTTACGCAAAAGTGCTTCTTCGGTGAAAAGCACTTTCGCATAAGTATGCCCGGCCGTTTGGGTTTCGGAAGTTTGCTCATTAGTGCAAATGTCCTAGACCTATATATATATATATATATATATATATATATATATATATATATATCCGTATCATATGATAGAAACCTCATTTGACTGAACTGCATTTGACTGAAACCATAAGACTGAAATTTCAAAAGACTCAGAAGTCACTTGACTGAAACCCATAAAGCTGAAACCCATAATACTGAATTTCAGCATATTAAATTGTAATCTGGACCATATAAAACCAGAATAGGTGGGGGGGCCATGCCCCCCACCCCCAATGTGCAGAGCTGTGCCCCCCGCACACCCCCAACTATATATACTAACTCCATGATTGCACTACAGTAGGGGAAAAGGGCAAATACCTTTCAGTTACCTTACAGCAGTCTGCATGCTGCCACTACTATGCCCTTTCCCCACTGTAGTGCGATCATGGAGTTAGCATATATAATTGGATGGGGTGTGGGGGCACAGCCCCCCACACTGGAGGATGTGGTGGTGTAACCCACCACCAGGTCTGGATTTATATGGTCCAGTTTAAAATTTAGTATGTTAAAATTGAGTATTATGGCTTTCAGTCAAGTGACTTTTCAGTCTTTTGAAATTTTTTGAAATGTCAGTCTTATGGTCTCAGTTAAATGAGTTTCAGTCAAATGAGGTTTCTATCATATGATAGGGATCCATATATATGTATAAAATATATAAATGGATATCCTTCACTCCATCAAACTGTGTTCTTTTCTAGACTGAATTACTCTGAAATGCAATCAAGTATTTAGTGAACATTTAACATTTCACATGAATGGAACATTGATTGAGTGCAGGTGTGGTTTAGAAAACTAATGCCGAAACCTTCTGATATTATAAAGGTTTTGGTTTAATTTCTCCATGTCTTTTGGGTTCCCAATACCATGACAGGAATGCATCTCATTCCTAAGTCAGGTTATAATTAAAGTTTATGAAATTGGTATTGTTTCAATCTTTGATGTTAGACAAAAGTACTCTTTGTAGCACCTGCAATGTGCCCAGAAATATATCTTTCTGCAGTTCATATGGAGTTACATGCATTTGCAGCTTTAGTATGACTGGAGATTCTTTTTGTATGACCCGTTGCTCCTACTACTATTGGAACTGTCGGGTATCCTTCTTCCACATTGCTCTGTTTCTGCCAGCAAATCCTGGTATTTTATGATTTTGTGCCTCTCTGTATGTAAGACACTGTAATTGACTGGGTATATGAATTTCAATGATCAGTGCTACTTTTGTCTTTATTTCCTGGACTACTACATCTGGTTTTCTCAGTATCTATTTTTTGAACTGCTGGTAATGGGTGATCCCATGTGATATAAACTTCATCATTTTCTATGATGCTTTGTGGCTCATGTTTCCAGTGTTTTTTCAGCTACTTCAAAATTATAATGTTAGCACAATCCCCAATGCAACAGTCTTGCCACATTATTATGCCTTTCAGTATACAATCCTTCTGCCATAAGTATATCACAACCAGCAACGAGGTGTACGACTGTCTCCAATTCTGTTTTACAAAAACTGCATTTGTCTGTTCCTCCAACATGTTCAATGGACTTTGTAAACAAACATGTATGTAATCCACTATCCTGGGCTGCCATTATTAACCTTTTATCTTTGGTTTCACCTCAACTCTCTGTAACCATTCCTGCATCTAATCCTGATGAGTATGAGGTTGTTTCTGGATATCCCTATGCTTGCTATAATATTTATGTTTTTTCCACATTTCTTTCTCTCTCATCTGGTCCTTCTCCTTATATTCTTACATTTTTGGCACATTCAGTTGCTGTCTGATTTTTGTCTACTTCTATTCTGGTTTCCATTCCCACCTGACACTGGAATACTTCTGCTAAACTAAGCGGAGCTGCCATCTTAGACTTCTTCTCTTCATGTTGCAAAACTTTCACTATGATTGGATCTGACGCGGTCGGCAGATATGTATGTTGTCCCATGACTGCAGTTCTAGACATGTAATCAGTGTTGAGGAAGCCCATAGTTCCTTCAGAGTGAGGAACATGTATTTTGGTACACACTCATTTTTTATATATCATTTAATAAGTGTAAAGCATTTTTCTTGTTTATACCTTTTGGGGGCAGTCAATCACCCCCAAATGGTAAGTTAGAACATGAAAAACAAATTGGTTTAAAGCTTGAACATTTTTCCTAGATGTCTGGGCTGTTTTCGGTGTTAGTTTTAGTCTTCTAAAATATTCCTTACAGAGTTTTATTCACATTTTTTCATGTTTTATTGCCGATCCTTCATCAATTCCCAAATATTTATATGCTCCCTCCTGCTCAAGTTCCTTTACATCACAGCTCCTTTACTTCGCATTTCTTTCCCAGAATATTTTCTTGGTGCTGCAGCTTTCCTGCTTTAAATGTTGCTTTTGCACATTTATCAAGACCAAATTTCATTCTTATATCATCTGAGAAAGTTTTAACTACTTGCAGTTGAGCTTTCAGTTCCTCATATGGTGAACTATACAATTTTAATGCATCCACAAAAAGTAGATGAGAAGTGTTTAATCCAGGTTGTTTCCTGTGAGTCAAATTGTAACCAAGAGCTAATCTGTTAAGTAAATATCTTATTGGGTTAAGGGCAAGATAAAACAAAAGCAGTGACAAAGAATCACCCTGGAATACCCCCCCCCTTTGAAATTTTATCCCTGGTGTAATAATTTGTCCTGTATCATTACTTATCTGCAAAGTGCTTTGCCACTGTTTCATAGTCACTGTGATATTACTGATCAATGTAGGATGTATTTTATACATATGTAGGCACTCCATGAATGTGGGATGCTGTCAGATGCTTTTTTGTAGTCTATCCATGCCATACTTGGATTCTTCCCCTTTTTACAGTTCTCTATCATGGCTTTCTTTAGTAACAAATGATTCTTTGCTCCATATGACTTTCTTTTGTTGACCTTTACTTCCATTGCCTTGATTGAGTTTTTGTCTGAAGGACTATAAATTCTGTCGGCATCAGTTCCAGTAAATGGTTTGTATATTGTTGGAAAGCAGGTTATTGGAATATAGTTTTTAGGATGGCTTACAAGTTCAGTCTTAAGGAAGAGTGTCATTTTCCTATAGTTAATCAGGTTGGTGTCTGTTCGGGATGCAGATATAAGTAATTATTTCTCAGGGCTAAATCTTTATATGAAGATGTTAATCCTTTTATCCAGTAGTTAGGTCTTCAGGGCCGGGGGTTTCCAGTTAGAAGCTGCTCTTATTTTTAGTTCAGTTTCTCTGGGCTTTACTCCATTCCATTTCATACCATTTACTGTTTCTTTTAATTCTTCTATTTCAGCATCTTTGTTATGTTCCACGAGGTCTTCATAAATATTGTGTCTATTTCTTTTTTTATTTTTTTAGGTGCTGTTCTATTCCTTTTGCTTTGCTTCCCATCACAGTTCTCTTTAAAACATTTTTGGTACTCAATGGATTGCTTATTTTGTACTGTTTTCATATGCATCTGCATATCTTCTAAGTGTTTCTGCCTGTGCTGATATCTTTAGTTTATTATTTGCAATAGTGCATGACGGATCCTGGCCTGTTGTGATACTGTGTGTTAGTTTTACCACGTCTATTTTTGTAAGTATTTTTGTTGCTCTGTTCCCTCTTCTGTAGTCTTCTAAAAGTTACACTTCCTAATTGCTCTATAGTTTTCTCTTGTCGATGCTCCCATGATGGCATTTTATTTCTTACCATTTCTTTTAGTGCTCTATGTTTTTGTGATAAGAATGTATCTGTCATTAATGTAGCTGTGCAATAATATATCCTGTTTACTTATGTTATGGCACATGAATTTCTGCTAACAGTCGATTACCATGTTCATCTATTTTATCAGACTTATAACATTTTGGGTTTTATTTACTTTCTGTAATCTATTTCTTTCATCGGTATTAATCTGTCTATCCATGTCTATTGAGTCAAGCCACTCTTCTCTTAGATCACTCTCTTCTAAACTTAGAGCACATTCTTTGCACTGTTTATTGTTGGCATTCTACAGAAAGTTCCAGAACATCTTCCTAAGACATATCTTCTTCAACTGTATTCTGCGTCATCTGCTGCTCCTTCATATGGGAACTCATTGGCCCATCACTCCACAACATTGACTGGGTCAGAGTTGGTACTGTTTCCTGCTCCTTCCATTGCTGTGAAACTCCAACTGAACTTTTGTATTGGGTTCCTGCTGAAGGCTCCAGAGTATCTTCATGTGGCAAGTGATCAGATGCTTCCTGTTCCACCTATTTCTCCTTAATTTGGGGACTCATTGTTCCATCATGCTTTGACATTACCTGAGTTGAATTTTCTGCCTTAAATCCTTCACTTTGCAGACAATCCATAACTTCAGTTTCTGTTTGTTTAACTTCTACCTAAGTAATCTTCTGTTCTGTTTTCCCCCTTTGTTTTCTTATTTTTGTATTGTGAAATTTTCCATATCTGGGTGCTTTTGCCTGTATTTCTCTTCGAATATCTTTAGAGCTACTTTTTTTGCATTGGTTAGTTTTGTTTTCTCCATTGCATAAATATTGCACCACATCAGATGTCTTTTTCTTTCCAATGTCTATGTTTCTTTTTTATAATTTTCATAAAATCTCTGGGTTTTGTTCTTTATATTTTTGCACTTTCTCTAGTGCCTTTTTCCCCAGGAGGCTCAAATTGTTGGCATTAGGAGGTGGGAGTCTTTGTACAAAGGTGTGTGTGTGTGTGTGTGTGTGTGTGTGTGTGTGTGTGTGTGTGTGTGTGTGTGTGTGTGTGTGTGTGTGTGTCTAAGCTTTGTTAATGGCAGTGTTAGAGAAAAGGTTTTGAAAGGTAAGGTGCATGGTTCTGGTTAGGGGTGGGGTTAGGGTTATGGTTAGGGGCAGGGTTAGGGTTATTGTTAGGGACAGGGTTAGGGTTATTGTTAGACACAGGGTTGGGGTTATCATTAGAGACAGGGTTATGGTTATTACACATGAGCACACTGGAGAAATGGGACTTTGTGTACTATATGATATAAATATACTAATTTGGATTACAAGGAAACACAAGGTATTAGAAATACTTCCTGCAGCCAGGTGTGCTCAAGTACAAACTTTTTTCAGCATACACTGATTAACTGCTGAATGTCAAGCAGAAGGGTTGAAATCTTCAATAACGGGCATGGTTCTCTCCCAGAAAATAGTAGATTGTTTGTTGCAGGTGATGCAGGCAGATACCTTAAGTAGCAGAGTTTAAGTATTCAGGGGTCTTGTCCATGAGTAAAAGTAGAGTGGAACTAGAGACTAATCGGTTGAGGGGTACAAAGTCAGCAGTACTGCAGGCCTTGTACTGGTCAGTGATGGTGAAGCAAGAACAGAGTCCTAATAAAAAACTCTCAGTTTAGACATCCATTTAAGTCCCCATCCTTACCTATGGTCACCAGGTTTGGGAACTTACCCAAAAAACTGTACCCATCCTTACCTATGTCCACCAGGTTTGGGTACTTACCCAAAAACTGTCCAGATTTTTGCCTCTTATTTATGGTCTGTTCCTCAAAAAAAAAATCTATGATTTTTTTCTGACAAATCAGTGAGGATTGACGTCACTAAATAATGACAGGATTTGAGTTTCATATTTCACATCGTACAGAAAATGCGTGGCAATGCAAACCCTGCTGTTCTAGCAACTTCCTAAGTTTATAAGAGCAATATTTAAATCTGTTTCTGACTCTGGGCCTTTGCTCTTCAGTATTTTTGGCTTTGTCCAGAATTCTTGTGATAAGAGCTTGATAGGTAAGTTCAAGTAATGAATAAAAAGACGAAACTCCATCTACAAGCAACAGATTCAGAGCTCGTTCACAGGGTACCTGGGCTCACTCTCTGTGAGAATGAGCTGCTTGGTGGTCCAAGACACCTGCACACACACTTTGCTTCTCTATGTTGGGAGGGGTACATTTAATTGGTTTGGGAACCTTGTGAGAATACTTCAGGGGCTTCTCTTGTGGTAGGTATCACAGCATAGAAAGTCTATTTAGAGGGAATCCACCTGTCATCTTGTCTGAGGACGTCTAAGGACCCCACAAGATGAGCTGGAGATGGTTACTGGAGGTCAGGAAGTCAGGTTTGTGCTGATCAGCTTTCTACAACCACAACCACCACCTGGACTAACATTATAAAAATGAAGGAAATTAGTGAAAGGTTTTTGCAAACTTTCCAATATGAAAAGTCACCTCTTCAATATGTACAAATAATGAGATATAGGTTAATAGGTTCATAGGTTCATACTAGGCTATCTGCCCTAGGGCATTTATAAGCCTAGCCAGAGTGTGTTTGGCTTTTGCCACCCATTTTAAATTTATTTTGCTATGCCCTTTTTCGAGGTTAGTATACTGTGCCTCTGTCTAACAGTGACACAGAAGTGATACCCGGGGTAAACCTACGATCTCCCATCCACTCATCAAGATTCCTCTTGAAGAGCGTCAATGAGGGACTCTGCCTAACCTGGACTGGGATTTTATCCCAGAGTGAAGGGAGCCTCTGGGTTATGAATCTGTCCCTCCAGCATGTCCTATTTATTTCAGTGCTGAGGTTCAAGTCTCGAGCGTAGCTCGATGGGATTTGGATTTTCTGAGGTGCAGCATGTCCATTAATTCCGGGTTGGACATGGCTTTATATGTCAGGCACAGATCACCCCTGAACAGGTGGTATGCCACTGAGTAGAGCTGGAGTTTCTTTAACCGGGCAGCATATGGCATCTGTTTGAGCCCTTTGATCCTCTTGGTGAGGTACTTTTGGGGTCTTTCCAGTTGCTGCAGTGTCTGGTAAGGTACATCCCAAAAGGGGCATTGAACTCAATTATGGGCCTGCTGAGGGATGAGTAAAGAGGCACGATGACCTCCCCTGATCTAGATGTGAATCCCTTCATGATTAGGTGGGCTATATAAAATGTTTTTCTAACCACTTTGGCCATGTGGTTGTCAAATGAGAGACTGCTATCAACTTGGGTCCCCAGGTCCCTAATTACTTCTTCTGTACTTAATGGATTACCACCTATGTGGTAATTTGTGGGCACTTTGTTTTTGCCAAAGGGGATGACTATACACTTTTTGGCATTTAGCTTGAGGCCATGGCTCTGGCACCAGTTGGCTGTTTCTATGAGGCCCATTTGGAGGATGCTTGTGTCAGCTGGAGAGTCAATTATGGCACCCAGTTTGCAGTCACTGTGAACTTGGTCAGCCACAGTCCTTCCGTGTTGGCCTGTACCTCCGAGAAATATATACCGAACAAGAGAGGTCCCAGGACTGAGCCTTGTGGGACACCACTTGTAACTGGTTTGGAATCTGACATGGCTCCAGCAATTCTAACCATGTGGGTTCTGTCCTTGAGCCAGTTTGCAACCCATCTAGTGACATAGAGGTTTATATTTAAGCTGGTGAGCTTATCTATAATGCCCGAGTGGGATATTGTATCGAAGGCTTTTGAGGTCCAGGTAGGCTGTGTGGACCACCTTCCCTCATCAATGGCCTTGGTGACTGTTTCAAAGAAATCAACCAGGTTTAAGAGGCAGGATCTGCCCTTAACAAAGCCGAACTGGGTAGGATCCAGTGTCTGTAGGTCCCCAATATCTTTATTTATGAGGTCCATGATGATCCTTTCCATAGCTTTGCAGACCAAGCTAGTCAGGCTTATGGGGCAATAGTTTCCAGGATCTGTTGAGGCACCACCTTTGTGGAGAGGGACCACTGTTGCTGTACGCCACTCTTTGGGTACATATCCTGTAGTAAGGCTGAGATTGAACAGTAGTTTTATGTTTGGGTTTAGCTCTTCTTGGAGTTCATGTAGGATGCAGCCCGGGACACTGTCTGGTCCCATTGATGCTGTGTTTTTGCTTTGGAGAGGCGGCTCTTACCTGAGCATCTGAGATGTCAGGGGCAGCACTCTGCTGGGATAGATATTTGCCCTTTTGGTGGGGGGAGAAGTTTGCTGAACCTGTCAGCTAGGATGTTGGCAATGTCTGTGGGTTCAGTGTATTTTTGTCATTTTGGACTCATTCTGAGCATATCTGGGAATTCCCACCCAGGTTCCTAACATAACTAAAGAAAGCCTTGTGATTATCCTTAGTGTCCTGTGCAATTTTTCTCTCAAAGCTGGCCTTAGATGATTTTATGAGTGCCCGTAGTTTTTTGCTAATACTGATCAGAGATGCCTTCCCTTTTTGGGATTTTGCTCTATCATGTAGTAACTTCCTCCTTCTATTGTATAGTTTGTTTATGGCTGGGGTCCACCAGACAGGATGTCTGCCTTTGGAAGATTGGGTCTTGGTTTTATTTGGGATTGCATGATCCATGCATTCCTGAAGGTGTTCATAGAATGCATTTATAAAGGATTCTGCGGTCTGGGCCGTATTTTCCACAGGCCCAGGGGCTTTGAAGGATTCCACCTCAGTTTTGAGGAGTGTGAAATTTGCTTTAGAAGTTTTTCACTGTGGTTTTCTGGGCAGGAGGTGGGGTCGGGATTTGAATATCCAGTGAGATTAGTTTATGGTCTGATCTTACCAGTGAGGGATACACTTCTGGTCTGGAGCATAGAGTCCCCATGTTGGTGATGATCAGGTCCAGTATGTTTTCCCCTCTTGTGGGAGTGGTAACAAGTTGTTCCATAGCATTTGAGTTTATAAATTCTAGGAACCTTTGGGCTTGGGTGTTGGAGCTAGAGTAATGCTCCCAGTCTATGTTTGGATAGTTGAAGTCGCCCAATATAATGGTGTTTGGAGAGACCTTCATATTTTCCAGTGTTCTCAGGAAGGCTGAGTGGGGTTCCTGGGTTTGGGAGGGTGGTCTGTAGCAGGCTATAAACTGGAAGGCAGTTTTACCCACTGTTAGTTGCACATGGATAGTCTCTGATGCTTCGTGCTGTGCCACCAACCTGGAGGTGTGGGTATCTTTGATGAATATTGATACTACCCCTCCTTTTGTGGTTCGGTCCAAGTTTTGGGGCAGAAAAGCATGGTATGAGGTATAACCTGGTAGTGCTGGGGTGCTCTCGGGAGCCTTGAACCAGGTTTCTGTTACTGCACAGATATCGATGTTCTCCATGCTAAGGAGAGTTTGAGTGCATGCATCTTGAGGTTTAGACTTCTGGCATTGAGTAGCATTACTCTTAGTTTCTTATCCCTTGTGATACCTATGGAGGTGGGTTTGTCTTTTGAGCCTTGCCTAAAAAGGCACTATGTGGGGTATCAAGAGCCTTTGCCAATATCCGAAGCCCAGGGTGACAGGTGCAAGCCATCCCTAGCAAGCATCATGGCTTGTTGAGCATGTCATCCCAGGCTGACAGGCATTGGATCCCCTTTGAATGACACCAATACTTAAGCCAATTGTTGAAATTGATCATCTTGTCTTCATATTGTGGCATCATTCTTGGTGAGGGTAAGATGCTACTCAAGGTCAGGGTCATACCGGCCTGGGCCACATGCTCAGAGAGCTCCTCTATGTCTCTTTTCATGTAGTCCAGGGAGGTACATCTCAGGTCATTCACACCAGCATGGACAATGACTGAGTCATATTTGTACTTGCCTTGGAGTGACCTGAGTGCTTGTGTTATGTGGCAGATCCTAGCCCAACAGGCAGCTCACCGTGACCTTCTCCTTGTTCAGCCTGGTGAGCGGGACATCAGTGTGCCTGACGATAGAGTCACCTATTACAAGTGTATCAGGTGTGTTGTTTAGCCTTAAGGGCTGTGACTGTTTGGCACACTGGCTTTGTGAGCTATGTGTTGCACGTGTTTTGTTTTGGGGTAGCAGTTGCTTGGGTGTCTGTTTTGGAGGTCTCTGCTGCTTAGGCAGATTTTATTTAGAGCCTCCGAGTATGTTTTTGTGTGTTTATGTGTTTGGTTTGCTGTCGTGGTAGGTCTATGTGAGACTGGAATTGTAGTGAGTGTGGTTTCCTTCTCCTCCCGACTGGTTACGCCAGTACTGAGTTGAGAGAGCTTAGCCTCCAGTTTGGCTATATGGATGCAACTCTCACATGTGTTGGAATTTGTTGGGAGGAGGAGAGGGTTGTCTGTGTACATGAGGCAGTTATAACATTGCCTCAAGATTCCCAGATTCACCAGCTGGACCGGAGAGGAGATTGACAACTGACCTTTGGACATGCTAGAATAGTATTGGGAATTCCTTTATAATTGAAAAAAAGGGCCAATGGGGAACAAGGTACTCAAGGGGAGTTTGTGAGGGTGTAGTGCTTTTAATTTTTTAGTGCTGACTTATATAATTGCTTTAGTGAGCAATTGCCAGGTAACTTAAATGCAATGTGTTACAGGTAACTTAAATGCAAAAATGACAAACAGTAACTTTCTTTTAAGTGAAACAAGGAAATAAGTACAGTAAGCAATGCAGATATCACTAGAGATCCACAGAAGCGCTGAAAAGCTGCGTTTTAGGTGGTATTAGCGTTTCAGGGAAATAACAAGCAAACAAACAACAAGCATACAAACAAAGCTAGATTCAGCAGGCCTGGATCTAGTCTATACTACAGCAAACAAGGTGTACCAATTTCAGTAAGAAACAGTTGAAATATGCAGGCACTATAAGCCTTTAACCAGAAATTCCCAGCTCAGAAGGGCAGAGTCCAGCCTCTCCTCCCACAAGAGTGCAGACCACGAACCTTCTTAATGTAAAATAACTGGCCTGAAGCCCAAGTGCTTAAACCAGAACTAATACACTTTTAGAATAACAGACACTGAGCCCTCAATCAGCAGTTCCCAACTTAGAAGGATGTAAGCTACCTGTCCTGCCACCACAGTGCAGGCCACAAACCTTCCTAATGTAAAACAACTGGTCTGAAGCCCATTGCTTAATCCAAAAGACTTAGAATGATAGCTACACTTTAATCAAGTTACTACCAAGCAGTAGTAAATACAATTGAATACTTTAAAGAATGCCTGGATTAGTGCTCAAGTTATACAAACAAAGCTAGATTCAGCAGGCCTGGATCTAGTCTATGCTACAGCAAACAAGGTGTACCAATTTCAGTAAGAAGCAGTTCAAATATGCAGGCACTATAAGCCTTTAACCAGAAATTCTCAGCTCAGATGGGCAGAGTCCAGCCTCTCCTCCCACAAGAGTGCAGACCATGAACCCTTTTAATGTAAAATAACTGGCCTGAAGCCCAAGTGCTTAAACCAGAATTAATACACTTTTAGAATAACAGACACTGAGCCCTTAATCAGCAGTTCCCAACTTAGAAGGATGTAAGCTACCTGTTCTGCCACTACAGTGCAGACCACAAACCTTCTTAATGTAAAACAACTGGTCTGAAGCCCAAGTGCTTAAACTAAAAGGCTTAGAATGAGTTACACCAAGCAGTAATAAATACAACTGAGTACTTTTAAGATGATGCAATAGCAAAATAAATTAGGAGGAAACACAAATACAGTAAAAGCAGATAATTTTTTTTTTTTTTTTCAGAAAAGTAGCAAAAACAGTAGTAAAAACAATTCACATGCAGTGCAAGCTGGCACACTTGAGTATGTAGCAATATTAGTCCACACACAGTTTGAAAAAATGTAATTAAATTAAAAAGGACTAAAAGCAAGTGCAGAAAGGGTTTATTAGGTAGAATGCGGTAAAGAGATGGGACTGGGGGAGTGTCCTAGATCAAATCTACAGTGGGGCAGGCACTGCAAAAGCCACCAGATATATTCAGTTTTAGGGCTGATATACATTGTAAATAATTTCAGTAAGACTGCAACAGATCTGCTTGATAAATTTCCCAGAAGGAGGCCCATAACACGTATGACCTTTCACTTACAAGTACGTGCATTTTTTTTAAATGTTAAGGTAGAACATATATATATATATATATATATATATATATATATATATATATATATATATATAGATATATATATATATATATATATATATATATATATATATACACACACACACACACACACACACACAGACACACACACACATATATATATATATATATATATATATATATATATATATATATATATATACATATACACATTGAGATCTGTGCAGTCAATCACTTCCTATATAACACAATTTCTGAAAATGAAAGGCTGTTCATAGGATCATAAGAGGTTACTAGGCTATTGAACTGGAGGTCATTTCAAGCCTAGCCCATTTCATCCCAATGTAATACCACAGATACTTTAGTCAATACCTGGGATTGTATGTAGTAATGACTACCCATGTTCAGGAGGGTTGTGGGTGCTATCACCAATAAGAATTTATGCTGACCCAACAATTCGTCCAGCTTCCTTCTGAACAGTGCCATAGAGGTGTTGTGCTTCACATGAATTGACAGCCTATTCCAAAGACACGGCAGTCACTGGGAGATAAATCTGTCCTTCCAGCATGTCCTATTCAAGTTGCAGGCTATATTTTGGTCCCTAGAAGGGTAGCTTTAGTCCTGTTTGATTTCCAGATGTGCATTAAATTCATTAGGTTTAGGTCAGAGATTATTCTGTAAGCTAACCATAAGTCTCCCCTAAGAAGTCTATACGATACTGAGTATAGTGACAGGGACTTTAGTCAGTCTGTGTAAGGCATGTGCTGGAGTACTTTGATCTTCTTAGTTAGAAACCTCTGAGGTCTCTTCAAGTGGGTGTTTTGTACAGTGCATACTGAAAGGGGCATTATACTTGATTATGAGACTGATTACTGATGAGTATAGAGGGATTATAACCTCCTTTGCTCTAGAGGCGATGCCTTTGCTAATCAAATGTGCTATGTAGAAATCCTTCCTTACTACAGTAGACACATGGTGGTCACATGGTGGTCACATGGTGGTCAAAGTTCAGGTCTCAGTCTACTTGTGATTCCCAGATCCCTTACCACTTAGTAGGTACATAGGGTATTTTTGTTGATTTGATAGTGTAAAGGGGCATTGTTTTTACCAAAGGGAATGATGATACATTTCTTTGCATTTAGTTTGAGACCATGACTCAGACACCAGTTGTTGGGCTCCATAAGACCCTCCTGAAGTATACTGACATCATTTGAGGATTCAGTAATTGCACCCAGTTTGCAGTCATCCAAAAACGTGGTCAGCCACAGCCCATTCGTTTTGGCCTGAACTTCTGAGAAGTATACCAGACAGTAGGGGGGCCAGCACTGACCCTTGTGATACCCTGCTGGTGACAAATTGGCTGGTTGATGTGGAGTCACCCACTTTTATAGTGTGTGACCAGTTTGTGAGCCAGTTGGAAACCCATCTTACAGCAAAGGGGTTTACATTCAGTTTACTAAATTTATTGGTAATGTCTGAGTGTGGGATTGTGTCAAAGGCCTTTGCCAAGTTGAGGTATGCTTTGTGCACAGATTTGCCCCGTCAGTGGCCCTGGTCACATTTTCAAAGAAAGCCACCAGGTTTAACAGACAGGATCTGCCCTTGACAAAGTCGAATTGGGTAACCTATGTCTTTATTTATGAGGTCCATGATGATACGCTCCATGGCCTTACAGATGAGGCTGGTCAGACTTATGGGCCTATAATTCCCTGGGTCTGTTGCTCCCTGGATCTGTTGCTAATCCACCTTTATGGAGGGGAATAACTGTTGCTGTTCTACATTTTGCAGGAATAAAGTCTGTGGCAAGGCTGAGATTGAATAGGGTACTTAATGGTGATACTAGTTCATGTTTTAGTTTGTTTAGAAGACAGCCTGGGATGCCGTGTTTTTTTTTCCTTAGACAAGGCTTTAATGGCCTGCTCTTTATATATGTAGGGTTGGGGGAGAAGCTGAGGGCAAGGTTTGTGATATGTCTGGAGGGGATAAGGGAGAGAAATTTTTGTTATATTTGTCCACTAGCAGGTTTGTTATCTCTGTGGAATCAGTGTGTGTGAAACCGTGAGTCATTAGTTCAGCATATGCATGGGTTCTACCTTTTAAGCTCTGTACTTAGCTGTAAAAGGCCTTATGGTTATCCTTGACTATGATTACTAAGTTTTTCTCAAAGTTACCCTTAGAGGATTTGACGTCTTATTTGCCTGTTGAGGCTGAGAAAGGTGCTTTTCCACTGTTGTGGCTTTGCCTTAGTTTTCTTAGCAACTTTTTGCATTTGTTATAAAGTTTGTTGATGCTAGATGTCCAACAGGGCAGCTTGTTTATACTTGAGGCTCTGGCTTGGATACTCTTTGGAATAGCCGAGCCTATATATATATATATATATATATATATATATATATATATATATATATATATATACACACACACACACACACACACACACACACACACACACACACACACACACACACACACACACGTATAGGCTTTGGTGTAGTTACCACATCCAGCTGGGGGTGGGGCTTGGAATACATTTATACCTTCCACTAGGAGGGTATAGTTTGCCTTGGTGAAGCTTTTTAGTCTAACTTCACCCTTTGTGAGTTCTGATACTACTGCCAGTTCGAAGGTGACTGATTTGTGTTCAGATTTAACTGATGAGGTTCTGACAGTTGCAGTGGTGCATCTGTTTGCCATGTTAGTGAGGACCAGATCTAGTATGTTTGTTCCTCATATTGGGGTTTGAACAGTTTGTTCCAGGGTATTTCAGTTAAAAAAGTCAAGGAACATTTGCGCTAGTGAGTTAGGGCTAGAGTTGGTTTCCCACTTGATAGTTGGATAACTGAAATCCCCCATGACCAGAGTGTTTGGCAATATTTGGATTGACTCCAGTTTGGTCAAGTAGGCCTCGTGCACATCATGATCCATGAAGGAGGATCTATAACTAGCTATGACTTGAATGGGGGTCTTACCCACAGTAATCTGAACATAGAGTAATTCCATGGAGTTGTCCAGTCTAACTAGTCGGGAGGTATATCTATCTCTGATATAAATTGAAACACCGCTTACTTTCATTTTCACATGTTCGTTTTGCTGTCTGAATGTGTGCAAGGCATTGTAGCCTTGCATGGCCGGGGTACTCTCTGAGGCCTTGAACAGGTTTCTGTGACTGCACAGACATCTACATCCTCCACTGATAGAAGTGCTCCAGGGTGTGCAGTTTTTGGTTTAAGCTCCCAGTGCCTAGCAGCATAAGCCTTATTTTGTTATGACTGGCAATTTTCACATCAGCAATTTTGTTTTTGAGGCCTTGCCTAAGAAAAGCACTATGAGGGAGGCAAGAGCCTTTGCCAGCAGCCAAAAGCCTAGTGGTGCCAGATGCAAACCATCTCTGGCAAAGCAGCAAGGTTTGTCGACCATGTCACCCCAGGCTGACAGAAACTGGATCCCCTTTGAATGAAACCAAAAACTAAGCCAATTATTGAACTCAATCATTTTTGTTTATATTCTGGCATCATTCAAGGTGAGGATAGTATGCTGCTCAAGAAAAGGGACATACCTGCCTGGGACACATACTCAGAGAGCTCAATCATGTCTCTCTTCATATACTCCAGTGAGGTACGCCTCAGGTCGTTCACTCCAACATGAACTATGATGGAGTCATAATAGTACTTGTTGCCAAGAGGCCTGAGTGCATGCATGATCTGATGAATCCTGGCACCAAACAGGCAGCTAACTGTGACTTTATCCTTTTCTAACTTGCTGAGTGGGACATCAGTGTGTCTCACTATGGAGTCTCCAATGATATGAAAATGTGGTTTTTGAATGTTATGCCTTAAGGGCTTGGTAGGTGAGACACTGGTGTTGCTATGTATTGGGTGTTGTGGGGACTGTGTTAGTTGTAGCAGTCTTTTGTTTTGGAAGTCTCTGGTGTTTTGATAAGTTTTTTGAGCGAGCCTCCATGTATGTTGATTTATGTGTTGGTTGCATACTTTGTGTTTGAGTAGTGGTACTATGTGCATGCGTAGTGGTGGGTGAGTTGACAACTTCTTCAGTGTTACTGTTTTGAGTGCGAGAGAGCAAGGATTCCAGATTCTTGGTGTCGATACATCTCTCGCACTCTGTACTAGAGTGAGTTATTAGTAGAGGGTTGCCAGTGTACATGAGGCAGTTGCTACACTTCCTCAGGAGACCCAAGTCAACAAGGCTGGCTAGAGAAACAAGGGTAGTCCAACTGTCCATTGCAGTGAGTGGTGCTGCACGACATCCAAACAAGCAGAAATCCACTCAAACACGGGGCTTAAATACCAGAAACTAAAAACTTAAAAAAAAAACTTTAAAAAATATAAAAAAAAACAATGAGGGTGCTTACTCCAAGCCCTAGACCAGTCATCCTCCAGCAGACAGGTTCCAATCAGCACACTTCTCTGTTTAAGTCTAAAATGACCAAAATACAAAACTCCATTCTTAGATGGATTGATATTAAGACCCATTTTATTTACCTTTTCAAATATTTTGGATACATATGAACTGAAGGCTAAATAATCTGATAATTACACTAAAAATGCTCCAGTTTTAGTGGTCATCACCATATTTAAACAACCAAAAAGTGTTATTTATAGGCAAAAATAATAATACAAAGTTAAACAGTACAAGGTCTAAAATGGACCTCTGTAGGAAAACTAGTAGCAATCTCTGAGTCACTAGTTCGGCATATGCATGGGTTCTACCTTTTAAGTTATGTACTTAGCTGTAAAAGGCCTTATGGTTATCCTTGGCTGTGATTACTAAGTTTTTTTTCAAAGTTACCCTTAGAGGATTTGGCATGTTGTCTTATTTGCCTGTTGAGGCTGAGGAGGGTGCTTTTCCATTGTTGTGGCTTCGCTTTAGTTTTCTTAGACAGCAACTTTTGAAAAGTGGCCCTAAACGTTAGCACATTAACATCTCTGTCTAAGTGAACATCTAACCCATTCGATAATACAAGGGTTTATCTTATGTTTTACCAGGGAATTCATTAACATCTAACCCATTCAATAATACAAGGGTTTATCGTATGTTTTACCAGGGAATTCATTAACATCTAACCCATTCAATAATACAAGGGTTTATCGTATGTTTTACCAGGGAATTCATTAACATCTAACCCATTCGATAATACAAGGGTTTATCTTATGTTTTACCAGGGAATTCATTAACATCTAACCCATTCGATAATACAAGGGTTTATCGTATGTTTTACCAGGGAATTCATTAACATCTAACCCATTCGATAATACAAGGGTTTATCGTATGTTTTACCAGGGAATTCATTAACATCTAACCCATTCGATAATACAAGGGTTTATCGTATGTTTTACCAGGGAATTCATTAACATCTAACCCATTCGATAATACAAGGGTTTATCTTATGTTTCACCAGGGAATTCATTAACATCTAACCCATTCGATAATACAAGGGTTTATCTTATGTTTCACCAGGGAATTCATTAACATCTAACCCATTTGATAATACAAGGGTTTATCGTATGTTTTACCAGGGAATTCATTAACATCTAACCCATTTGATAATACAAGGGTTTATCGTATGTTTCACCAGGGAATTCATTATTTTTGCATGAGGGGACACTATCAAAAACCTCTGATAGATCTAAGTATGCAGTCTCTACACCAAGACCATTACCTAAGGGTTCGCTAAAAATTTCAAAAAATCCAATCAAATTGGTAAAAGTTAATCTTTTCCTTGTGAAACCATGTTGATTAAGATCGACGAGTGCTAGAACATTCTCGCAGATGTTTAGAAGTGTTAAACACCTCAAAAGCACTTGTCCATAATTGATGTCATATTTATTAGACATTAGTTAGCAGTATAATTTATTGGATTATAGTTAGTAATATCATCAAAACATACTCTCTTTTGTATAGGTACAATATTTCTCAGCATCCATGAATCCAGAACAGCACCAGTCACTAACAACATATTAAATAATCAGGTTAGAGGGTGTATCAGTTGGCCAGAAAAGTTATGAATGAAACAACTTGGTATAACCACCACCATTCTTTTTAACCATAGCTAATGCAGATTTCATCATATCCTTTGTGATTAATGGACATAAAATATGAGATTGAACTGGAACTGGGATTTTACCAATAACTACAGTATTTTATGAAGCTAAGTTGATGAAGTAGTCATTTAAAACTTCAGAATTACAAAGAATTGTACACTCATTAAGAACAGGACCAAGTCTATAATTATCCTTTTTGAATTATGCCTGAATACAAACAGAAAATGATTGACTTTAACAATTGGCTTACTTTCTGGCGTCATTCCAGGGGGATCCAGTACCTGACAGCCTGGGAAGATATGATCAATAGACCATGATGCTTTGCCAGAAATGGCCTGCATCTGTCTCACCTGGGCTTCCGGATTCTGGCAAAGGCTCTTGCCTCCCCTATAGTGACTTTTTTAGGAAAAGTGATGAGGTTAAAACTACCAACATAAAAATTTCAACAAAACACAAATTAAAGGTCATGCTGCTAAACACTAGGAGTCTAAACATGAAACTGCACTCATTCCAAGCGTCCCTAACCCTGGAAAATGCTGAAATCTGTGTGGTCACAGAAACCTGGTTCAAAGCTGCGGACAGCATCCCACCTTACCTGGTTACTCATCCTATCATACATTCAGACCCCAAACTGTGGGTAGTAAAGCCAAAGGAGGTGTAGTTTCAGTATATATTAAAGACATACATGCCTCCAGGCTGGTCAAACAGTATGACACACAGGAGACACTCCAGGTGCAGTTAACTATTGACAATACCCCTATACAAATAAGAGCTAGCTATCGGCAACCAAATCTGATCCAAGATGCCCAAACTGCCTATCTAGACCTCTTCGAATCTATCAAGATTCAGTCCTGTACCTTGATCCTGGGTGACTTTAACTACCCGAACATAGACTGGAAGAACTACTCTTTCCAGAACATAAATACCCAGAGATTCCTCGATTTTGTAAATGCAAATGCTTTGGAACAGCTAGTCAACACCCCCACAAGAGGTGATAATATCTTGGACTTGTTATTAACCAACATGAGTAAGCAGTGCAGCATCCCTGCAGTGTCATCCTTCCTTGTAAGATCTGACCATAAAGCGGTCACATTTGAAGCCACCATCTTCCCCAACCCCCCCTCTAGCTAAGGTCAATCAAAAAAACTTCTCCAAAGGTGATTACAGCCTCCTGAGGGATGGTATAAACAGCTTCACAGCCCCTCCCCCCTCTCTAGGAACTGGCACCAGTATCCAAAACTATACCAAATTACTATACGAACATTTATATAGATGCATGGAATCAGGAATACCTGACAGGACTAAATCATCCTCCGCAAGGAAGAGTAAACCTGTCCGGTGGACATCTGCAATAAGTAAACTCTATAACAAAAGAAAAAACTGATGTTCAGGACCAAGAAGGAGCAAGTGCCTAACTGGAAACTATCTCTCCTTAGCCTAAACAAGCAAATAAGAGCACTAGTGAAATCCTCCAAAGCAAACTTCGAGTCCAAATTGGCCACATCTACTGGAGACAGTCATAAGGCCTTCTTCACATACATCTGTAATCTCAAAGGTAGCACCCAGATATGTTCAGAACTGATGGTCAAGGACATGACATATACAAATGCCGTAGATATAGCAAATTTGCTGGATGACAAATTCAGTGAAAATTTCACTCCTCTGCCCCCCCCCCCCATCAGTAAATCAGGACATTCCCAATACCTGCCCTCTTGCCCTTATATCTAGGGATAAGGTCATCACTGTTCTTTCAAAGGCAAAAAAAGAATACAACCTCCATGGGACGATAACATCCCAGGCTGCATGCCTACATAAAGTCATGCAGGAAATTTCAGCACATTTAGGCAAAGCCTGAGTACCAGTTTTGTCCCAGCTGAGTGGAGGACAGCCACTGTCATCCCTTTACACAAAGGTAGAGGGTCCACTGATCCGGGAAATTATAGACCCATAAGCCCAACTAGCCTGATCTGCAAGGCCATGGAAATTATCATGGACCTCATAAACAAGGACATTGTCAACCTCCAAACACTCGATCCCACACAGTTTGGCTTCATCAAGGGGAGGTCACGTCTGTTAAATTTGGTCGACTTTTTTGAGACAGTCACCAAAGCCATAGATGAGGGGAAGACAGTGCACACTGCCTACCATAACCTGGCTAAAGCCTTTGACACTATTCCCCACTCGGGCATAATAGATAAACTCTCTCAACTAGGCATCAATCCGTATGTTACCAGAAGGATAGCCAACTGGCTCACTGATAGAACCCACCTAGTCAAAACAGGGGAAGCCACCTCAAGCAGTAGACTCATATCGAGTGGTGTACCCCAGAGTTCAGTCTTGGAGCCTCTGTTATTTGGGATATACTTTTCTGAGGTACAGGCCAAAACCAGTGGGCTATGGCTGAATAAGTTTACAGACGACTGCAAGTTGGGCGCTGTCATCAATTCCCCTAGTGATGTGGACATCCTCCAAGATGGTCTCACCTAAACAAAAGACTGGTGCCAGAAACATGGCCTCAACTTGAATACAAAAAAAATGCATCATCATCCCCTTTGGGGAGAGAGATGTCCCCACAAATTATCATATTAATAACAATGTTCTAAGCACGGAGTCGGTCGTGAGGGATTTGGGCACCATGTTGCTTCCATTGTACAGAAAGCTTTCTACATGGCCCACCTCATAAGTAAGGGTATCTCATCCAGGGACAAGGAGGTCATAAAATCCCTGTATTCTTCCCTTATAAGGCCCATTATTGAGTACAGTGCCCCATTTGGCATGTACCTCGCAAAGCACATGCAGCAGCTGGAGAGACCACAGAGATTCCTCACCAGGAGAACGCAGGTACTCAAAAATCTACCATACACAGATAGACTAAAAGCCCTATACCTCTACTCTGTTTCATACAGACTCCTCAGAGGTGACCTCTGTCTGGCATACAAGGTGATCTTGGACCCTGCCTTGATGGGACTGCTGCATACTGCAAGTCAAGCTCCATTCGAGTAACCCGCACACGGGGCTTCAACCTGGTCTGTGACATCAATAGGACTTGTTGATGGGACAGATTTGTGCCCCAGAGACCCCCCCCCATCTATAGAATAAACTCCCTCTCCACATCAAGCAGAGTACCTCTTTGCCCCTTTTTAAGTGCAATCTGGACAATTGGATGGGAAATAGAAAATACATCCCTGGGATTCCACCCGTGTCCCTGCTGGACAGGGGCATCGGGTGCTGATTTGTCTATGCATGGGCTAAAAACTTGGCTAGGCTTATAAGGGCCTCAAGGCCAATAGCATAGTAACTTCCTATGATCCTATACTCTATGATCCTATGATATTGCTGGCATAATTACAGAACTTTTTTTAAGCTCCATATTCTTAATCAGTGACTCTTTGTAAGCAGTTTTGGATGTCTTTATTTGATTTTTTAATAATCTACAAAATTTGTTATTTTTTCTTTAAGGAGCTTGAGCAAATTTGTCTAAATAATTTGTAGCTCCCTTTCCATACTATTGTATTTAGATTTCTATTCCAAAATGGTGGTGAAATCCATTTTTAGCATTTAACCTAACCTGTTTTGTAGTTTTTTTTAATAGCTGTATTTGGTCTCAAACAATTGCCATTCATTTCTTCAAAAAGTAATTGATCACTAATCCTCAAGCAGTTATAATGTGTTATAACCATTTTAGAATATGAATCTACAGTAGATTCTAAAGCCAAATGATTAGAGGCCAATAGTGGAGGAAGAGATTTAATATTAGGAATTTTACTTCAAATGCTACTAAGCAATAGATCCCAAGTGTTATCATTTTGAGAAGGAAAATCAATCATATCTCTTGATATCAAGTCATAAAATTCATGTTCACTTGTTGGGCTGCACATTCCACACCCGCAGATATTAGGAAAATTCATATCACTTTGGAGTATTACGTTTTTTAAGTTCTATTTCTCAGCCATGAATTGTAAACATTGTGCTTGCCTGCTCAACGTTCATTCTTAGGTTCTTTTAGCTACAATCTGTATGAAAACTGTTATCAATACTGAATCATAATCATCTGAGGGAATGGAATCATGAACAAAAACAACAATCCCAGCTCCAGAAGTATCACTTCTTAGTCTTCCATATTTGTTAAATCCTAATATATAAACATCATTGCATTGCTATGCCTCACTGATAGCTCTAATAGAAAATTGTGTCTGACTAGCTATAGCTGATAAATGTCCAATCTTATTTGCAAGTGTGGATGCATTAATGTATTAAATTGTTGCTGCTCTAAGAAGACCTGTTCATGTGTTTGGTGAAAATGAGATTGTAGTCTAAAACGTTTATTAGTTCAGAAAATTTATTTCTTAATAATTTACTACTTGAGAAACTAGGGTGAAAGTTGTCCCTGTCAAATAATTCAGTTTTGCCCCAGTATTCATCGTAGTACCTAACTGGGTAACTGTCTGTATTTTGACAAAAAATCCAGTAGCCATTTGCTCCATAACACTGATTTGGAATGTTGGTAATTACTGTAATTAGGAGACTGTAGAATTTCACCAAAGCAAATGTCCATTTTATATGTATAACACAAATAGAATATTTTTTCAATTTGTTTATACGTATAATACAATGGGGCTGTATACCAATCATTTACCCCGGCATGAAGAACAACAGACCACCTGGTCTTTAACACTTAGTCTTGCCTCATTAAAACTAGAGACTTTTCTCTATTAATATTTGTAACACGTTTGATTATTTTTTTTAATCACGGAATCTCCAGTCACAAAAACATTCCTCCATTTTCTGAAACTGTGATTTTAGTTGTATCAAGAGCAGTGATGGGTGGTGTAAATTTACCTCCACTTGCTCTGTGCTTCAGTAGTCTCATATAGAGATACACAGAGACATATATTTTGGCATATTTGTGCATACTGACAAATGAAATTCTCAGTGTGTGCTGTGTCAAACCCATCCCATTGATTTCAAATCCCTGAAACTCTGAGATAGTTCTACAATAAGCCCCCAAGATAGGCAAGTAACTGTCTCACTGCATTTCAGCAGTCAACAAAATGGGATATAATAAAATGGCATCAAACAATCCCATGTCAACCAAATGGCCCTTTGACATTGTGATTGAATATATATACATATATATATATATATATATATATATATATATATATATATATATATATATATATTCCTCACCTCAACTACTAAACTTACTCTCTCTACTACATTTCTCTTACCTTCCCTTCTCTATGGAGCCCCTCTTCTAACAAACCTACAATCATCTCTCAAAACAAAACTGTCCTCTTGTTACAATAAAATCGCCAGATTCGCCACTAGCAACAAATCATCAACCCATCACTGTGCACCTCTAAACTGACTAGAGTGTCCCACTCAGCTCACCTATGGACACAAACTCATTTTTCAGCCATCCCTCTGTCCCTCCCTGTCCATTACCTTTAAAATGCACCACACACAAAGACTACTCAGATCAAACAATCAAAACCTTGCAGAAGTTTACAGACCCCTCCACCCCCCAGGACAATACCTCCTGGCACACTCTCTAGCATGCCTATGGAACTCCCTTCCCCCCTCCATTCGTACCATCACTAGCCTCCCATCCTTTAAAAAATCACTCCAGTCTCATCTAACATCCACATGGGAATGCTCCTGCTCCCATCCCTCATAACCGACACTTTACTTCAACACTCTTTCCTTTCCTTCCCTCACATCCCAGGTAACAAATTCTTGCTTGCTTCTATTATACAACTCCTTACTAGTATCTACCAATTCCTTACCCTACTGCATCTAACTACCTATCCTCAATCCTACTAGAGAAGAAAGAAAGAAAGAAAAATATATATATATACTTTTGACATTATTACCTTTGATTGAAATACTTTTAATCAGTCTGTTTACCTCTGTAATCTTCATGCAATCTATGTGTGTATATTAACCTTAGTTTGTTTACCTCTGTAATCTTCATGCAATCTATGTGTGTATATTAATCTTAGTTTGTTTACCTCTGTAATCTTCATGCAATCTATGTGTGTATATTAATCTTAGTTTGTTTACCTCTGTAGTCTTCATGCAATCTATGTGTGTATATTAATCTTAGTTTGTTTACCTCTGTAGTCTTCATGCAATCTATGTGTGTATATTAATCTTAGTTTGTTTACCTCTGTAGTCTTCATGCAATCTATGTGTGTATATTAATCTTAGTTTGTTTACCTCTGTAATCTTCATGCAATCTATGTGTGTATATTAATCTTAGTTTGTTTACCTCTGTAATCTTCATGCAATCTATGTGTGTATATTAATCTTAGTTTGTTTACCTCTGTAATCTTCATGCAATCTATGTGTGTATATTAACCTTAGTTTGTTTACCTCTGTAGTCTTCATGCAATCTATGTGTGTATATTAATCTTAGTTTGTTTACCTCTGTAATCTTCATGCAATCTATGTGTGTATATTAATCTTAGTTTGTTTACCTCTGTAGTCTTCATGCAATCTATGTGTGTATATTAATCTTAGTTTGTTTACCTCTGTAATCTTCATGCAATCTATGTGTGTATATTAATCTTAGTTTGTTTACCTCTGTAGTCTTCATGCAATCTATGTGTGTATATTAATCTTAGTTTGTTTACCTCTGTAATCTTCATGCAATCTATGTGTGTATATTAATCTTAGTTTGTTTACCTCTGTAGTCTTCATGCAATCTATGTGTGTATATTAATCTTAGTTTGTTTACCTCTGTAATCTTCATGCAATCTATGTGTGTATATTAATCTTAGTTTGTTTACCTCTGTAATCTTCATGCAATCTATGTGTGTATATTAATCTTAGTTTGTTTACCTCTGTAGTCTTCATGCAATCTATGTGTGTATATTAATCTTAGTTTGTTTACCTCTGTAGTCTTCATGCAATCTATGTGTGTATATTAACCTTAGTTTGTTTACCTCTGTAATCTTCATGCAATCTATGTGTGTATATTAATCTTAGTTTGTTTACCTCTGTAATCTTCATGCAATCTATGTGTGTATATTAATCTTAGTTTGTTTACCTCTGTAATCTTCATGCAATCTATGTGTGTATATTAATCTTAGTTTGTTTACCTCTGTAGTCTTCATGCAATCTATGTGTGTATATTAATCTTAGTTTGTTTACCTCTGTAATCTTCATGCAATCTATGTGTGTATATTAATCTTAGTTTGTTTACCTCTGTAATCTTCATGCAATCTATGTGTGTATATTAATCTTAGTTTGTTTACCTCTGTAGTCTTCATGCAATCTATGTGTGTATATTAATCTTAGTTTGTTTACCTCTGTAATCTTCATGCAATCTATGTGTGTATATTAATCTTAGTTTGTTTACCTCTGTAATCTTCATGCAATCTATGTGTGTATATTAATCTTAGTTTGTTTACCTCTGTAATCTTCATGCAATCTATGTGTGTATATTAATCTTAGTTTGTTTACCTCTGTAGTCTTCATGCAATCTATGTGTGTATATTAATCTTAGTTTGTTTACCTCTGTAGTCTTCATGCAATCTATGTGTGTATATTAATCTTAGTTTGTTTACCTCTGTAATCTTCATGCAATCTATGTGTGTATATTAATCTTAGTTTGTTTACCTCTGTAGTCTTCATGCAATCTATGTGTGTATATTAATCTTAGTTTGTTTACCTCTGTAATCTTCATGCAATCTATGTGTGTATATTAATCTTAGTTTGTTTACCTCTGTAGTCTTCATGCAATCTATGTGTGTATATTAATCTTAGTTTGTTTACCTCTGTAATCTTCATGCAATCTATGTGTGTATATTAACCTTAGTTTGTTTACCTCTGTAGTCTTCATGCAATCTATGTGTGTATATTAATCTTAGTTTGTTTACCTCTGTAGTCTTCATGCAATCTATGTGTGTATATTAATCTTAGTTTGTTTACCTCTGTAATCTTCATGCAATCTATGTGTGTATATTAATCTTAGTTTGTTTACCTCTGTAGTCTTCATGCAATCTATGTGTGTATATTAATCTTAGTTTGTTTACCTCTGTAGTCTTCATGCAATCTATGTGTGTATATTAATCTTAGTTTGTTTACCTCTGTAATCTTCATGCAATCTATGTGTGTATATTAATCTTAGTTTGTTTACCTCTGTAATCTTCATGCAATCTATGTGTGTATATTAATCTTAGTTTGTTTACCTCTGTAATCTTCATGCAATCTATGTGTGTATATTAACCTTAGTTTGTTTACCTCTGTAGTCTTCATGCAATCTATGTGTGTATATTAATCTTAGTTTGTTTACCTCTGTAATCTTCATGCAATCTATGTGTGTATATTAATCTTAGTTTGTTTACCTCTGTAATCTTCATGCAATCTATGTGTGTATATTAATCTTAGTTTGTTTACCTCTGTAGTCTTCATGCAATCTATGTGTGTATATTAATCTTAGTTTGTTTACCTCTGTAATCTTCATGCAATCTATGTGTGTATATTAATCTTAGTTTGTTTACCTCTGTAATCTTCATGCAATCTATGTGTGTATATTAATCTTAGTTTGTTTACCTCTGTAATCTTCATGCAATCTATGTGTGTATATTAATCTTAGTTTGTTTACCTCTGTAGTCTTCATGCAATCTATGTGTGTATATTAATCTTAGTTTGTTTACCTCTGTAGTCTTCATGCAATCTATGTGTGTATATTAATCTTAGTTTGTTTACCTCTGTAGTCTTCATGCAATCTATGTGTGTATATTAATCTTAGTTTGTTTACCTCTGTAGTCTTCATGCAATCTATGTGTGTATATTAATCTTAGTTTGTTTACCTCTGTAATCTTCATGCAATCTATGTGTGTATATTAACCTTAGTTTGTTTACCTCTGTAGTCTTCATGCAATCTATGTGTGTATATTAATCTTAGTTTGTTTACCTCTGTAATCTTCATGCAATCTATGTGTGTATATTAATCTTAGTTTGTTTACCTCTGTAGTCTTCATGCAATCTATGTGTGTATATTAATCTTAGTTTGTTTACCTCTGTAATCTTCATGCAATCTATGTGTGTATATTAATCTTAGTTTGTTTACCTCTGTAATCTTCATGCAATCTATGTGTGTATATTAATCTTAGTTTGTTTACCTCTGTAGTCTTCATGCAATCTATGTGTGTATATTAATCTTAGTTTGTTTACCTCTGTAATCTTCATGCAATCTATGTGTGTATATTAATCTTAGTTTGTTTACCTCTGTAGTCTTCATGCAATCTATGTGTGTATATTAATCTTAGTTTGTTTACCTCTGTAATCTTCATGCAATCTATGTGTGTATATTAATCTTAGTTTGTTTACCTCTGTAATCTTCATGCAATCTATGTGTGTATATTAATCTTAGTTTGTTTACCTCTGTAGTCTTCATGCAATCTATGTGTGTATATTAATCTTAGTTTGTTTACCTCTGTAGTCTTCATGCAATCTATGTGTGTATATTAATCTTAGTTTGTTTACCTCTGTAGTCTTCATGCAATCTATGTGTGTATATTAATCTTAGTTTGTTTACCTCTGTAATCTTCATGCAATCTATGTGTGTATATTAATCTTAGTTTGTTTACCTCTGTAATCTTCATGCAATCTATGTGTGTATATTAACCTTAGTTTGTTTACCTCTGTAATCTTCATGCAATCTATGTGTGTATATTAATCTTAGTTTGTTTACCTCTGTAATCTTCATGCAATCTATGTGTGTATATTAATCTTAGTTTGTTTACCTCTGTAATCTTCATGCAATCTATGTGTGTATATTAATCTTAGTTTGTTTACCTCTGTAGTCTTCATGCAATCTATGTGTGTATATTAATCTTAGTTTGTTTACCTCTGTAATCTTCATGCAATCTATGTGTGTATATTAATCTTAGTTTGTTTACCTCTGTAATCTTCATGCAATCTATGTGTGTATATTAATCTTAGTTTGTTTACCTCTGTAGTCTTCATGCAATCTATGTGTGTATATTAATCTTAGTTTGTTTACCTCTGTAATCTTCATGCAATCTATGTGTGTATATTAATCTTAGTTTGTTTACCTCTGTAGTCTTCATGCAATCTATGTGTGTATATTAATCTTAGTTTGTTTACCTCTGTAATCTTCATGCAATCTATGTGTGTATATTAATCTTAGTTTGTTTACCTCTGTAATCTTCATGCAATCTATGTGTGTATATTAATCTTAGTTTGTTTACCTCTGTAGTCTTCATGCAATCTATGTGTGTATATTAATCTTAGTTTGTTTACCTCTGTAGTCTTCATGCAATCTATGTGTGTATATTAATCTTAGTTTGTTTACCTCTGTAATCTTCATGCAATCTATGTGTGTATATTAATCTTAGTTTGTTTACCTCTGTAATCTTCATGCAATCTATGTGTGTATATTAATCTTAGTTTGTTTACCTCTGTAGTCTTCATGCAATCTATGTGTGTATATTAATCTTAGTTTGTTTACCTCTGTAATCTTCATGCAATCTATGTGTGTATATTAATCTTAGTTTGTTTACCTCTGTAATCTTCATGCAATCTATGTGTGTATATTAATCTTAGTTTGTTTACCTCTGTAGTCTTCATGCAATCTATGTGTATATTAATCTTAGTTTGTTTACCTCTGTAATCTTCATGCAATCTATGTGTGTATATTAATCTTAGTTTGTTTACCTCTGTAATCTTCATGCAATCTATGTGTGTATATTAATCTTAGTTTGTTTACCTCTGTAGTCTTCATGCAATCTATGTGTGTATATTAATCTTAGTTTGTTTACCTCTGTAGTCTTCATGCAATCTATGTGTGTATATTAATCTTAGTTTGTTTACCTCTGTAATCTTCATGCAATCTATGTGTGTATATTAATCTTAGTTTGTTTACCTCTGTAATCTTCATGCAATCTATGTGTGTATATTAATCTTAGTTTGTTTACCTCTGTAGTCTTCATGCAATCTATGTGTGTATATTAATCTTAGTTTGTTTACCTCTGTAATCTTCATGCAATCTATGTGTGTATATTAATCTTAGTTTGTTTACCTCTGTAATCTTCATGCAATCTATGTGTGTATATTAATCTTAGTTTGTTTACCTCTGTAGTCTTCATGCAATCTATGTGTGTATATTAATCTTAGTTTGTTTACCTCTGTAATCTTCATGCAATCTATGTGTGTATATTAATCTTAGTTTGTTTACCTCTGTAATCTTCATGCAATCTATGTGTGTATATTAATCTTAGTTTGTTTACCTCTGTAGTCTTCATGCAATCTATGTGTGTATATTAATCTTAGT